>NW_027108542.1:51722-79830 GCF_000696795.3 Halyomorpha halys
TTCGGAGCCCGTGGAACGATTCCCAGCACAACTAGGAGCTTCATAGAGGAGCTTGGGGTCGATGCCCAGGACGTGGCTAAGATGACAGAGAATATAATACTTGACTCCCTGGGAATCATCCACCACCACATGCATGGAAATTAATGAGTAGGGGAGTTATCCAGAGGAGGGATGGCATGCATGCATGCATCGCATATCTTATTTGCTGTTTTATTTATTTATTTACTACTTTATTATTTTTAATATTCTAATATTTGTTATACGGGGGAATTTGTTGATAAAATGAAATAAGGGTTGTAAAATAGAAGGGAAAGAAAAAAAAAGAGTAAATTGAAAAGCTTGTATTTAGTTTGTAGACTTGTATTAATTGTAAAAGAATACCGTGGAAAAAAAATGTTATCTTTCTATTACATTATATCATATAAAAATATGTAATTTATATATGTCCGATCACGGATTGATCAGTATGCTGTGCAATGTGGCAACCCGATGTATTTGGGCAGCATGAATGAATACATTTCTTTCTCTCCTCTCCTGCATATTTTCAAAAAAATATGTTCGGCTACTATATGGCTTTGGTGACAAGCCTGTGGTTCGCGGACTATTGAGTTGTATTGTCTGCCTTTGCAGCAGTGTCCTTTGATACTACAACGGTAACGTCTTTTAAATTTCCTACAGTTATCTAAACTGATGGCGAGACGCTTCTAGATAATGTTCCACTCCTACAGGCCATAGTGTAATGTAATAAGCCGAAATAAACGGTCTTCTAACGGAAATATTAATTTTAAACATCCTGGTATCGGCGCTTTCAAGTTAACTATCTCTGCAGTAATTGGATGTATAATTAATTATTTACTTGTTTAAATTTTGTAATTTAGAAGTTCTATAACGAGCTGGTTTCATATTGCTCCAGTTTTCCTGGTTCCCTTGCCCTGGTACTAATTATATTGTGGTACTTCTGGATATTGCATCAACGGGTCAACGGGAAGTCAACAGTGATTTCCTAAAGACTATGTAATGATGTATTTTAAAAATGATTAAGTTTCTTGTAATCATCTAAATTATATCTCTACGTTTTCCTTATCCATCTGCTAGCTACCTAGGTTTAATTTGCGAATATATCAGCCAGAAAATTTAATATTTATAATGTATTTAAACTATTATAATAGAATAATCTCAAACAGATGGGTCTGTTTAGCTGTTGAGGTGAGATATGCCGCCTTTTTGTGATCGTGTATGTTACGGCTTGATGATGTCTGAGTTGACGAAACGTTGCCTTGTTAATTGTTTACTATCTAGTTTTTGATAGCATACTGTTCTATGAACAATCTTTCTTTATTTTAAAATGTATCCATATTAAAAATTACACAACGTAAATAGTGTTAATAAGAATTCAAATGAATAGTATAGTAAATTTACTGCCTCTCAAAAATAAACCACCTTAATCTTATGAGAAAATTCATTTAATTCTGAAATGAATGAAACGAAACTAAAATAGTTTTTTTTTAAAATAAAACTTTAATACAAAAAATTAAATAAAAGAATATAGCTTAAAACAAATTTGTGGCAAAGTAAAATTAACGTTTACCTGGCGAGGTAAATAAACTTTACAGTAAGAAATTATGCAATGAAGTACTTGGAACCCCAATTTTTTTTTATTCAGTTCATAAACATGGGATGTGTCGTATCTTCACTCCCTTTTAGTAGTTTCCATACTATTTTTTTTAAATTGGTAGTGAGACCGTTTTAATTAACTTCTACATCTTTTTTCTCATCAACCTCTCTCTGATCCTCTTTTACTCCCTTTCCCTTTTTCTCACCTCTATCTCTCTTTACTAGAGAGTCTATTCTGACTATTACAACACTTACTATAATAACCATCTAAGCTCCCAATCCACTAAGAAAGACTGATCTAGGTGGCCATTATAAGGTCTATCTGAACATATGGAATTGAGCATTGTAGCTCATCTTTTATCTATTGTATCCAATCTTTACAAAATCCTAAATCTTTCATAAAATCCTTAATGCTCCTTACTATATCACAAAAAAAAAATCATAAAACCCTGAATGTTCCATCTATAACTGATCTAGCCCGATTCTGATATCAGTTCTATTATAAACTTCCTAACCACTCAAACCCACTAGTTTCTAACCTTGCTCCCTTATCCATTCCTGCAATCCTCCGAGGAGCCCGAATAGATGGCCTCGAGAACTTCTAATGTCGGAATGTTATACATGTCTGTATCATACCATTGTAATCTATCGTCATATTCACTAGATGTATTTATATGTAAATACAGTTGTAAATTTCAATAAATAAATAAAATTTATTGAATATTCGTAACATTTATTATATTTATTATTCACCTCGGTCCTGGTCTTTCAAAAGTCGTTGTTGAAATTTTAGAGCTTTCATTATAATTTTCTATTTATATAACTCAGAAATGAACATTGGGCAGAGACTATTCAGTATCTGCAATGCTTAATCATACATTTTCTGTTGATATAACTTGGAAATAGAAAAGAGGCAGGAGCATTACCCAAAATAAAAATAAAAATTAACAAACAATTGTTTTTAAATTTTTATTAACTAGTTCATCGTTTGATCAAACTAGTTTCCAATGATAATCATAATGGTGAAAAAACATAATATTTCATTGCTAAATATGAATAAAAACTAAAAATACAAAATAATTGTATTAGTCCGTTCTAATTGATGAATGAAAAGCATGGAGTAAGAACTGAAACCGAAAAATCCATATGGCGTGGCGAACCAGAAGGTTCGATGCTGATATTACCGACTCCCGTCTAAATCTGAATATGCAAAATCAACCTTAAAACATTTTTCTTAACTATGCTTCAGCCTACCTCTCAGATGTTGACTTGTAGGCTCAGACAGTAGTAACTTTTTAAGAATTCATTCTTTACTTAAACTTTAAACTTTACACCCCTTTTCATTCACTCTAATGCTATAAACTGATCATATTTACTGAATGCACTTCGTCTTGTGGTCTACATTTTCCGGTTAACTCATCCGTCCTAGTTCTTCATATCTTACATAACACTTTATTTTCATAGGTTTTAGGGTTTTCTTTTCTGATTGTAAAGGACTATGTGTTGCATCCGTAAATAACAGAAGGATCATAGGTTTGTAAATTTTAATTTTTAAAGTTCTGACCTGAAGTCGCCTTACATAAACATTCCTCAATCAAAAAATAATCAGCATTTTATGCCTTCAACCTCGCTTTGATTGCTTTACAGATCCTCACCTATATTTGTTGCACCGAAAGATTTTAAACTCACTAAAACTTGGGAACCAGATATCTACGTTGTAATCATCATAATAATTATATATACATATTGGAAATCAAAACGATTGTGTCTAGGTCATAATCACAACGAATCGTTTGCCAATTTATAAATTTGTTTTTTATGTTTTATGATAGATTTATTTATTGATAGATATTACAATCTGCCACACAGTTGTGGGCAATAGGTAATAGTGATGAGTGATCTCATACATACGAAAAAAAATAAAATAAAATAAAATAAAAAAAAGAAGAAAAAAAATAATAATTAAAAAAAAAACTCTCTGAAAATGTATACAAACAAAAGAATAGACAAGATGAACATAATCAAACTATCTGTATGAAAAATAAATAAATAAAATAACATAATGATAAAATAATATATACAATATTTTATACAATCGGCCTGAGGATCCCTGAGCCCACTCTATCCCCACGTGTGAGGGGTAGAGCAGAGCTCAAGAGATCCCAGCGCATCCCTCTCGCCGCATCACTGGTAATGAGCCAGTGGAGGCTGAGCAATTGCACTAAAGCCGCCAACACCCAACTTGAGTGGAGAATCTGACCATTGCCAGAACTCCAATTGTCCATTTTTATTTTAATAAGTCTCTTGACCACTGCCGTTTCAACCTTCTAGGAGGGCTGTAGGGATGGGTGGAACTAGATAAGGTTTGAACCAAAGGATTAGGATGGTTGGAAAGATTTACATGTAATTTTGAGAATTTGGTTGGTATGAGATCAAGGACAAAAGGGTTATGTAGGTGATGGTGTAGTGTTCTGTTGGAAACGTAGTAGGGTGCATTAACTATGGTTCTAAGGATTTTGATTGAAAGGATTGGATACGTTCGACGGTTTAGCTGTTCCCCAAAGTTCACGTCCGTAGGTCCAGATAGGTCGGAGTATAGTCTTATAAATTAGTAGTTTGTTTTCTAGTGAAAGATGAGAGTTCCGGCTGAGCAGTCGGTATGGTTGGCTGAATCGTCTGTTGAGTTCTTGTCTTTTTATACAACAGTAAAGCCTTCGAGATGTACTTTTATTATAAAATAAAATTACAAAAAGATTTGAATTTTTTCTTACTAGCTAGGAAGAGTTTTAAGGCCAAGTTACTTGATGTCTGGTTAACAACAATAGTTTTATTTTACTATTTTGATACCTTTATTGACCGCCACTCATCTAAATAATGCCCGAAATGATATGATATCAATCAGCCAGGACTCCGGGTATTAAATATTGAGCGGTGGTGGGAAGGAGTTAAGATATGAAGGTGCATGGAGTACACCATCCCACTGGCAACAGAATTTCCCAAAGGGGCCCCTTGTGTGTATTCACAGCGGGCTATTTTTCCTTAACTTTACTCGGCGCCCTATTTCATTCCTTTATTTAATATATTTTATCGCTGTTGCCTCTTTTTTATCAAAGTCTCATAAATATATGTCACAGCCTGGAAAGTATGCTGAAGGTTGTAAATATTATTTTCTCAGACGTTTCAAGGTACTATGTTAGAATGGAAATTTACTCAAATCTGTGTTATTTTATTTTATTAGGGCATAACTGGGAATAACATAAATTTTAGTGAGTGATGAGCGATGAAATTAATATAAGTTGAAGTAATATTACTCATTATGAATTTCATTTAATTCAATGTAGTTTATCGATTTTGTCTTCATCCTGCTGTTATCAATTCATTCTGAATAGAAGGTTCTCAAACTGTCTCTGCAAGTGTATTAAGATCATTTACCTGTTTTAGGAACAAAAGGATCATGATTATTTAATGAAAGGAACAATTCAAAATCGATATGTTGGTTTTTGGTGATTTTTTTTTTTGCATGATTGATTAAAAAATAAAGTAAAGTTGTAGTATAAACTAATAATAGAATTATTTTCTTATATGGCATATTTATTTTTACTCTCACTTACCGATATATTTGAAATATACAGCAAAGAGAGGTATTCCAATAGTGCAACATTAGGTGGTATATCAGTGAAAAACTAAGTGATATTTTATAATAGCTAGGTCAGTTATCCTCATTGAAATATTTTATCAAAATGCCGAATTTCCAAATATTTGTCTGCAAAGTATCTTTAATTTTATTTATTTCAAATAATTAACCATTTCGTATTGTTAACAGTAATAACAAAACGTTCAAATATGAACTATAAATGAATTTGGTAATTACTTAAGGTTAAAGATGTAGAAATAGAATCAGCAGTTTAGAAATTGAAAATTGGAAATAGCTGAGTGTTCCCCCTATCTCCTACTGCCTATATATATATATATATTGTTTTACCCCTTTTCTACCATACGTGGTGTGGCACCAGTGAGATAGTCATTAACAGAAACAAAGGTAATATTCGTTATTTGACCCTGGAGAAATCGTAAAATACAAATTCTTATAATAACCGAGAAAATGAAAATTTATTGTTTCAATTTTTTAATAAACAACATACATTATTGGTTTCGATGAGTTGTCTGATACGTAGATGGCAATTTTTTTTCCATGCGTGATGTACAATTTCAATGTTGTGTACTTTCTTTCCATATATGATGTTTCATAATGAAAATAATATTTGAAATAATACTAGTAATTCGTAACGCCTGTTGAACAGATTCGATAATTAGGACTCCATCTTGACAAGAGACTTACTTGGAATCCACACACAAGACTCAAACGACAAGAAACTGCTCGTAGATTCCGATTGCTACACACTTACTTGACAAACGCTCTAAACTTCCCATTCATTACAAAAAATTAGTATACACTACAATAATCAGACCAATCTGGACATATGGAATTGAGCTCTGGGGCTCCACCAAACTATCAAATTCTTCCCGCATCCAATCGTTACAATCCAAAATCCTACGTAAAATCCTTGATGCTCCTTATTACGTCACAAATAAACTCATTCATAAAGACCTTAACATCCGATTCGTTGCAGATTTGACCCAAAACAGATATGCGTCTTTTTATTCCAAACTCCTTAACCATCCTAACCCATTAATTCTTAATCTTTCATCCTTAACAATCTCTGATAATCCTCCGAGGCGTCTGAAAAGAAGATGGCCACAGGACCTTCTAGTTTAAATTAATGTTTGAAGTACCACCAATGGGTGGTTCCTTCCCAAGATTTTCAAGTGTATATGAAACATACAACATATTTACTTATTGTATTATTTTGTACAGTTGTAAATTACAATAAATAAATAATCAAAAAAAAATTATCCATTATAGTCTCAATACATTTTAATTTCTTTACAAGTCCGAAGTTTCAGCCAATTCGGCCATCCTCAGGGACCATCTTAATACAATTTTTGAACTAAATAATTTTAAACTCAATTTAATACACAAATTCTTTAATTAATTTTTCTAATTAGTCAATTTTCACATTTAAGAAAAACAAAATATTCTTTATCACAGTCACTTATTTGTTAAATTATTTATTTAAACATTAACTAGTCTCAAGAAAGTATTTAAGGTTATAAATAAAATTATATTTTATTTATATAGATTATTGATTGTCATATATTTATGCAGACTCAATGTACTATTATCATTCACTGGCAATAAGAATATGAATATAAAGTTAGGTATAGTCCTGACAATAATAAACATTTTGATAAAAATAGCTTCAGTGAAATTAGTTTACTAATTAATATATTGAAGTGTGGAACGCATAATGAAGAACCAATCTTCGTTAATTAATCTAAAAAATTATAGCTCTGTTAGAGTTTAAAAAAATACCTTGCCTCTTTGTAACTTTATTTTATTTATAAGCAGAATATTTTCACATTCGCTTACGTAAATATATACATGGAATACGAGCTCTACCTTCTTGTATTAGGAATCCATCTGTAATTACTGAAACAATTAAAATATTTTTGTTCCAGAAGATGGCATATTAGCCGAAACCTAGACTTTGATTGAATTAGTGAAATAAGTTTTATTATAAATTTTAACATATTTACATTCACCTTTCATAAATTTCATATATAAACAGAATTTTCAAATGTTCTGAGTTGCATTATTTTTATTCTTGTATAAATTAATTATGTGAACAAATAATAGGTCTAACAGCGTTTGTTGAAGCTAGCAAAATTTCTGTATGAAGAACAAGGTTATGGCGACACTAGCAAACAATTTACTAATTACAAGACCATCAATCAAAACAAGGGAGACATTGGAGCTTAGAAGAAACGGTCATAATAGCTCTTACATATTTTTATGTTTATTGTTTAGTATTCCGATCAATTCTTAGTGTTTGACCTTAATGTTTTATTCTGTTTCTGTTTTCTGATGTGTTCTTTATTTTTATAATTATAGGCCATTTTTATTATTGGTAATTATTTTGAAAAAATAATTCCTTCATTCTTCAAATGAAACAGTTTTAGAAACTTGGAGCATTCCTTCTTGTATTTGTTATGACTTCAAATTTAATACATTTTTTTTAATACCAGTTTGATTAATATTTTTATTACGACATCAACAGGTAGGTAGTTAACTTATTTTGATAGGTTATCTCTTCCATGTGAACTAAAGTTCATACTAGTGCCTTTTTATTGTCTTAAAAAAAAAAAAAAAGGTTCGAGGGTAGAAACATTTTTCTATTATCTTTCATTGATACAATGTTAGTTTAAACTAAAACTTCATACAGCTTTACTAACAAACAATTTAATAAAAATATAAATCATTATTATTAATAAATAAAAAGGGATCTAATAATGATTTCAAATTCAAATTTAAATTTTAAAATTTCAATAATGAAACATGTTTATTGTAAGAAACAATTTAATGGAAATACTAATCATGATTATCAAAAAATAAAAAGGGATCTAATAATAATTATACTGCGTGATCTCCGTGTTCATCACAATACAGACATTTAATACATATAGAATTTTCTTTCATTTTTTCTCAAATAATAGTAATTTAATAATAAATAAAAATAATACAGTATTTAAAATAGTTTTTTTTTAAAAAAAGTCTTTAATTAAGGGAATTACCTCATCTGGTTTTATGAAGGTCTAAAGTAGATGTGTACCTAGACCTAGGTATGGTTTTGAATCTAATCATATTTTTCTTTCGAAACCACGAATTCACAACACAATTAAGAATACATATTCTAAAATAGAGCTGGTAATTGGTAAACATTAAATAATATAGATTAGGTCATTTAGATGAATTCTCTATGAGTTGAATTCTGTTACTGACAGCAGTTCACGTGTCGTTGATTGAAGTCAGTTTTTGTTCTTTTAGAAAAAAAATGCTTCAAAATACGTCTCAGGATAGTAATCTGAAACTTTTGGAGTTTATTAGCTGTTGTAGGTGATATAAATATGCCAGCATAGGTGCTGGGTAGAGGAAGGGTCCAAGTATGCTTTTATAAATTAGTAATTTTAGGCGGAGAGAAAGGTTAAGAGGTGTTAGCAGGTTATTAAACCAGTAAGCCATGGTTCTGATCAGCTATATTTTCTTATGGCAGTGGCGAACTAGTATCAGATGCCAGTCAAGGGTCTGTTCTCGATAAACAAACAAATGATTTTAATAGGCTTATAAAATAATGTTGATATTCGTATTTCATGAAATTAAGTAAATAGTATTTTGATTACTTATAATAAATTATGCTTCATACAAATGTAATATTTCAGAACTGCCTTGATTAAATAGTGATCTGCTCAGACGCACTAAAAATATATATCTTAGAATATAAGAATATTTCTGCTTGAATTTTTAAAAATAATTAAATGACCCAAATTAACGTGTTTTACAATTTAAAAATTCATTTGCGAACAAAAAATAAAGTTTAATAGGTTTATAAAATTATTTATATATTTTTAACCTTTTTATTAAATGGATTTAAGTAGATAGTGTTTTAATTAATTTTTGATAACTTATGCTTAATAAAAATTTAATATTTCATTATGTTAGTTTCAGAACTTTCTTGATTAAATCAACGCAAATAACTATTGTGTGTTTCATACAAGTTGAAAGCACCAGTGGTTTCCAAGTTTTGTTACTGTTGACACTTTTGGAACAAAGTAGAATAATAACGTGCCATATAGTTTCTTTAGTGGATCGATCCAAAATTAATTATTACCTCTGATATTATTTAATTAAAATAAGAACTAAATTATTCAAATTACTCAATTCATATCAGCAATACTCAGGTTTAGATTTTTATGTTTTCATAATTATAGTATTTGTTAATTGTATCTAAATATTGTATCATGACAATTATAACTCTCTCAGGACCAGAGTCTATCCTTGTGATGGCGAGATAAACCCCTGTTTTTTTGCAAGGAAATATTGGCCAACTCATTACTATTATTATTATTGTTTGACTTATTTTTCTTTGTGTTCTGGTAAATACTGTAGTCGACAGGTGACATTTAATAGTCAAATAATTTAAGAATTATTCAAGATAATTGAGAAACAATTAAAAATTAATCAGCTATTCTTACTAATTATTGAAGTTTTTAATAGAAATAAAAATCAATGCCTAATATATCCTAGCTACATAATGTCTTACGTTACACCTCAATACAACTGTGAAAGCTACCCGAGAACTAAAATAAATGGAAGAGGACCTGAGAGGTTGGCATTTGTGCCCGAAATGGGCTTATACAATAAATTATCGGGGATAATCCCGGGGATTATTGGCAGGGTTGGTACCACTGACTGGCTGTAATTCTACTTCCTGCCACTTTTCGAATAACCGCGGGGGTGTCATTCAGGTTGGCCAACTTCCCCTTGGGCTGCTAATCCAGACAAATGGTGCCATTACAATCTCAGGGCAACTGCACATTGGAGGTGGGGGATTTATCGAGCTCGTATTTAAAAATCGATCGAAATAAAAAAATTATATAAATAGCACAGTTGAGGATGATTTTTCAAGTTAGAAGTTATTGAACAAATTTTAATTTAATTTACCTTTATATGAAGTACATAGTAAAAGAGAAATTGCGATCGTCTAAAATTTCGAATTTCGACGCAAATATATGTTATGTGAGGTCCACTGAATGAAAATATTGTTTTTTTAATACAAGAAGAACATTTTGAAATAGTCCAATAGGACTTAGATGCCGACTTTTAAAAAAATCTTCCACTCAATTTAGTTTTGTTTATTTGAAGAAATAACCAGCACTCATTGTTGGCAATTATAAACAATATATGAATACAAAAGATTTAAGGATTTTTTTAACAACTAAAGGAGAAAAAAAGGAAGAATTGAGACATCCGATTCAAATAAGAAAAGCCGAGACCACCCGATGTTTGACTGCATAACGGGTCGGTTATCTTATGTGAAATGGATATAAATATTTTTGCCGGTATTCTCTCCCCCCCCTCCTTCATATGTACTGTCACCATTCGTAATGCTAACTTATAGTGTTTTTTTTTAAATTTTATTTCAGTTAATCAAAATGTGTTTAGTGGTGGTTGTTGTGATTGATACACAAGTGTATACTGACAGTTCTGGTAAAATAAGCCATGCTTTAATGATTAATAACATCGATGGTTAACTCTTGGTAGTAGATTGTAGGATATAGTTCGGGTGGTTGTCAAGGTACAATGTAGAAAATATTAACTATTTATTTGCAGTCGAATTTCATCAAGGTGAGAAACAAACATTTTAAATATAATATAAAGATAAAGAGTTAAAAAGTTATATAAAAAAATGAGGAGCGTGAAAGCTCAATTATTTATACTAATAATTAACAAATAATAGAATATTAATAAAAATTAATTACTTGTTATTTATTAGTATTCCTCTCATTTATATTTATTATTAATTTAGCTTACTATGTTTCTCCTAATTTCTCATTTTTTAAAAAAATATTTTGACATTTAACATTTGAATATATTTCTTGTCCCCAATTAGCTCTTATGAAGCTCTGAAAAGTGGAAAAAATGTGGAAATTACTAATAAGTAGTTAATATTTACTATGTTGTACCTTTTTTGACCACCACCCGGGTTATCTCATGCAAAATATTTTTATTATTTTCTCAACTCATATTATTTTCATGAAATCGCTATGGTCAGCTTTTTTCGGTTAAAAGGGATTTCCCTTAACGGAGTGCTGCCTTAAAACCTTTCAGTTAATTCAACAACTCATTATAAATTCATGACGCAGAACCAAATATATTAGAATGGATAATTGAATATATAAAGTACTTCGTAAGCATTGCTCATATGACATTTAGAATAAATAATACATGTCACACTTTGGATTCATAGCTTCACGAGGATATTAACAATAGATCCTGGGGCCTCAGGAGTGAGATCTGCTCGAAGAAGAGACCCTATTTGCATCCATTAGCATATCGTTCGTCCTAATTGCAACAATAACAGAAAAGATCATGTCGTTGGCCTTTAATCGGATAACAGGGAATGTATCGCTATTGTGTGCTTTGTGAAACTGGCAGTTTCATTAATTAGTTCCCGTTTGTTCTCTTTGTGTCAATGTCCGTATTAGCTCAATAAAAAATAAGGAAACTATCAGAAAAAAAAAATTATTTATTCCAAAACTCTTAATATGTTTTTTTTTTCTTCATAACCCCTATTTCTGGATTTCATTTAAGGTTTTTAGCAAGAATATATATTCTGGTCCTGCACTGTTTCCTTCTTTTGTAGTGGCCTACATTTTAAGGAGTTTTTGACTTGTATTTTTCTTAATATGGGAAATAGATTGTAGCAAAATATAGCAAAACAAGCATTCAAATACAATGAGAGTACAAATAATTACGTAAGAAGAAATGAAAATTTAAAATAACTTTGAATCGTAGGACTTAGACACATAAGAGTGTGGCCACTCGTTGGGGTGATCCCCAGTCTCATTTTTATTTTCACTTACCTCTGTATAATTTTTTTGTAAGAAAAAGTATTTCCAATCGATCGTGCCAAATTTTCGACGGGAATACACGCTCGAGGTCCCTGAGTCCAAATAACCAAGTCTCACAAAATGATATTTTTTCTTGTTTAAAAACAATATTTCGTAAGAAATTGAAATTACCATCATATAGAATCGTTTTTCACATTTTTTTTTTTCAAATTTTCTTCAAAACGGTTATAATATGAGCTAGGTATTATAATATAATTAGACGTAGAAAATATTCTTCATTGTTAAAATTATTTATTTTAACGAACCATTAACAACATTATCATCAGGTTATCTTAAATAAAGATATCTTCAATTATGTCATTTAAGCGTTTCCTTATTAGTGCTACTTTGTTTCAAGAATTTTTATAGACTGGTTTTAGATTCTTCTTATTTATTATTATATATGAAATTTTATTAATTACTTTATTATAAAAAAATAATGCAATATTATTATTGTTATTATGCCGAGGGCTAATAAGGAGAACAGCTTAAATGCGATAATTGAAGATTTATTTATTCAAGACAACCTGATGATGGAGCTGTTAATGATTCATTTAAATAAAGAATTTTAACGATGAAGAATATTTTCACTACATCTAATAACTCAGTAAGAACCTATAATATTAAGAATGGGCTAGGTTTGTATTCAATGGGACAATCTGACAGGACCTAAATGACAATTAAAAAATAAAAAAAATCTTTCTTTAAAGTACTTTTGATTTTGTTTAATTGAACGCAATTAACAGTTCTCATTGTTACCAATAATAAACAGTGAATAAATACAAAATAACAAAGAATTTTATGCATAATTAATGGGAAAAAAAAAGAGACCGCTCGAACTTTCTCAATGGCTTTGTTATCTTTTCTTAAACTGCTGTATTCTTGTAGTAAACAAATTAATATTTGTTTCTTCGAACTCGAAAAACACAAAAATACAAATTGTCATAAAAACAGAAAAATAATATTTTTTCTGCATTATATTTGCCTTCCTAGTATTTCTTGGGGGTTGGAGGGGCGGGGTTTTTTCGTAAGTTACAATAGTAGTCATAACTTCACACGAGCCCAAAGATCTACAAACAACTTTGGAATGTGAAAAGAGGAAAGTGATAATTGATCACATCTTTAGTTACATAAAAAATAAATAGATTAAAATAAGGATAAAAATAAACAAATAAATGAAAACAAAAGAATTTGCACATGAATTAATGAAACCTCTCTCTTAATCTATATAAACAGAAGGATAATTAAATTGAACATAATAAAAATATATACATGAAGAAAAACAAAATTGAATAAATAAAGTAATCACTAGTCACACCAATATTTATATATATATTAATTATATTAATATATTTCAATATACATTATTTACACTATTGGCCTGAAGATCCCCGAGCCAATTATATTCCCCAGGTGTGATGGGTAGAGTTGGGCTCTTTAAGATCCTAGCGCATCTCTATTTAATATTTAAATTAGTCTACATTCAGAGACATTGTAAGCTAAGCACAAGTGTCTTAATTGCTAATTACTCTACGTCATCACAGTTATCATTAGTATTTATATATAACAGGTTAAAATTTCGAAGTACATATAATGGGCTCAAAATTCGATTAAAACTTTTTTTATGGAGTTTATAAAGAATTCTGAAATAAAACTTTGTATGTTCTAGTTATCATGAACGAAGTTTCTTTTAGAAGTGATGACAAATTTGTAATCTCTTCTAGTTCTGCAGCCTATTTATTCTGGAATTTTTAATGGAATGGAGTATTTTCAACGTAGGATTCATAAAGAGATTTAATTATTAAACAATTTTTGTTCGGTGATTTTTGCGATTTCTATACCGAAGGCGTAATTCACGTAATGTTTATGACGATTTGTGAGAAAGCTGTGGGGAATATCAAAAAGACAAGGAACAAAATCGTTTGAAATTCAATTTCCCGTACGAATCCGCCTTAGATATTTGAATACCCTTACCGGCCGAGGATATTCAAATACCCGTCATGATGAATTTTCGTGGTGAATGATTCTTAGTTATAGTTACGAATTCTTGAAAGCAATTGGATTCTCAAAAGATTTTGTCTTTTATTTTTGTTCCATATTCCACACCATTTGTCCGAAACTCTTCAAAAAATGTTCAATGCAGTTCACGAATTTTGGTGATTCGCGATTACTTCATTGATATATCTCAATTTTAGTTATTGGAGAGAAATCGCTCTTGAACATTTGCTAGAAAAATTTCGGCCTTAATATTCTAAAAAAAAAATACATTATCTATAAAAATATGAATATATCACTAATATGAATTTGAAAGGTATTGATTTTAAAATGAATTGAGACTAATCACATGTGTCCATGCGTAACAAAATTATTATAGGATTCACCTAATTAAGTAAAACAAACAAGAAAATTAAAATTGTATTATAAATTTCATTCTTATTTATAACATCTTGTTGTCAACTCTACCATAATGATGTGAGAAAATTTTACCATCGTTTTGTAAAAAATTTTGGTACTTCTACTAATCCAATACTAAGGCTCATTACTACTATTTATAATATTTTAAGTCATTAATATACCAGATATAAATATATTATTTTTTTTATTTAGTCCTTGTATATTTTAAATTATATAAGTTTCTTAAAAGATTCATTTTTTCTCAGGTCTTGTTGGTATTAGTATAGTAATATAGTGGTATGTAGTACTCACTTTGATAGAAATACTATGAATCTTATACTTTTTAACTTATTAAATAATGTGTAATAAAATGTTATTTTTTTTGCAGTGGTAATATTCAATATTTTTATTATGGGGAAAGATAATTCGTTTAATTCATAAAATATTACTATTAATTGTTCCTCTGTCTCTCATAATTATAATTATTATAGTCGCAATTAATTAACTATAATTATATATGTTTGATTAGTTTTTAAATTTAATTTTTTCCTTAAAACTTCTAGTGTGGGTAAATTTTACTCATGATTAGTATTAACGTACCTGCTGAAAAAGTTAAGAGTTCTATGGTTCATATTCTATAACATATGTTACATGTTCCTTAGTGTCATCAGAAAGAATAACATACCCTACTAGCAATAATCGGAAATAAAGTATACCACTATGGTTTATTTGTTAGAGATTTTAAAGTATTCCCTCCTTGAATTTCTTTCAGATGTCTCCATTAGTCCTGATCTCAGGATCGGGGAATCGATAGACGGGTTGCTATAGAACAATCGATATGTTAGACGTGGCGATATTATTATTCCAAGCGGGTGCTTGGTGCTGTTTCCCTGTACACTTCAATCTAACGGCCACATTCAATTTCTCTCCCCACAAAATATTTATCCCTTGTCGCATGGCCTATTTGCCAACTCTATTTGGCTATTAGTTGTCATATATGGTAAAAAATTGAACAATAACATAAATATGTAGTTTCATATGAAAGGGATATACCATTTTATAAATAAAAGCTGTTAAAAGGGCAAAACCTGTTTAATCAAATACAGATAAATAGGGCGAATAGTGCCTTCCTGACCCATTACAAATATGCCATAATATCAGCTCGTCTTATCTTACCTTGAAAACATTTACTTTAGCGGGTTTAACTAACTCAGGCCAAAACTAAAATTCGGTGAAGAAACTAGGAATTATATTTTTTCGCATCTTCGTTGATTAGTTGATTATTCACTAGTACTAATGAATTAATTGATTTACTTAAATCATTAAAAAGAATTTTTATTTCTACTCTTTTTACAATTAAAATGACTCTATATCTATTAATAATAAAGGCTTAGTGAACCCGAAGGTTCAATGTTGATACTACCAATCATTCTCTACATACTTTTGTCTAGTGACGTCCCTCCAAACACAAATTTACTAAATCAGTCTTAATGCAATCCTCCCATCTACGTTTCGATCTACCTATCAGACGTATACCGATCGGCTTAGTGTTACTAAGTCTCAAGGCCATACAAGCCTATTACCTGAATTATATTTACCGGGTGTAGTAAATATAGCTCAACATAGCGTTGTTTACTCTTCGAAATTCTCCAGTTATCTCATCCTTTTTCGTTCCAAATATTTTAAGTATTGCTTTACTTATAAAAACCTTTAGGCACTATTCTTCCCTTAGTGTAAGAGGCCAAGTTTCTCATTCATAAAGAAGGATAATAAGGGAATGAGTAGAAAAGATAATAGTTTTGTGCATTATAACTTTTTTAATTTTTTGGACAGAAGGCGCGAGCTAAGCAATCTCCAGATTGAAAAATTACAAGAATTCTCAGTCTTTAATCTCGCTTTTACATCAATTTCGTTTTTTCTAGTTACTGTAGAACCTAAATACTTGAACCTATATACCTATTGAAATATATATTATATTTTTATCACTGAAATTGCTCCCTTTTCTACTAGTAACCATATATTTTGTTTTATCAGTATTTATTTCTGAACCTAGTTTCTTACTAGAGTTCATCAACCTAATTATATTTAGTTTTCCTTGTCCTCACCCAATATTACCAAATCATCAGTATACCCAAGCACCGGTATTTTACCATCTAAATAAACCATATACAGTATTTTTGTAATTAAATAAGATCAAATAATAAAACAGTTGAATAAGACAGGTATATATAATATACCTATATATATATAAATATATGTATATATAAACTCTGAAGTTGTTCAACAAAAGGTTTTTAACACGCGGTTTAATATGAAACAAATACCTGGGGCTTACATTGCTACACATGCCGAAAATGTCTGGAGTCAAAAAAAATATATATAACTCGTTCAAGTGAAAATTGTCACACAGACCCAGATACTAATGGCAAAAATTCGTTTTGTGGATTTAGTGGGTTCTAAAAGGTAATGAACTAATAAAAAAAAAAAAAAATCAAGCCGATGACAATACATTTCTTATCTCGCTACTTTGATGGCAGTGAGGAAAGTAATACGTCAATGTTCGACATGCTTGGATATTGAAGGCTGGTGGCTTAGATAGGAATGAAATAAAAAGTTTTCTACCTCGGTGAGATACCCACATTACTCAGTGCTGTCTCCATCCTTTATATGTCTTATGTTAGCGCTAATATTTGGTTAAAATAAATTTTTTATATTTATACACATTTTTTAATTTTAACTAATTAAAATTTTGGAAAATTATATTGAACTGTAGTCTACAGCTAAATTTCATTATGTGCGAATATGGTATCTTGATGTATTTTAAAATTTTCAATTTTATGTATATATATTATTATTAATTGACAGTATTATTTAAAATTTCGAAGAAGAGGGTCAGGGGTGCGGTAAAAAATAAATAAATAAAAAAATAGTTAACAACTATTTTCTTTCCCAATTTTTCACCACACATTGTGGAGCTTCCTCAGGCTATAAAGATACAAAACAACTAAAAATATTTTTGACATAGTAGGATAATAAGATACAAAAAAGTAAATTACGGTATGGTTTAAATTATTTAAATATGAGGGTAAAGAAAATTATACACCAAGGAACGAAAAGAAGAAATAAAAATAGTGTTAATATAAAAGAGACAATGATAAGGCTATAAAAAACAAAAAAAAAGCTATCTATTAGGTAAAAATGAACAGGAGACTTAATAACACGTAAAAATAGAAAAGTAGATATCAGAAAAAAATTAACAAACTAAAAGACGGAAAATAAAGAGGTAAGTTGAGATTGAATAAAGTTCGAGAAATAATTAATTATAATAAATAAGGAAAGAACAAATCATTTCTGACCTAACAGTTTGGATTTTTTTTTTATATTTATATGTTAACTATTTTATGTTTTCTTTTTACCGCACCTCTGACTAACTGCTACATAATTAAAAATGTTTAATACATTTGTATCTCATAGTGTAGGTAATGTTTACCCTGCTAAAAAAAATTATAATTATTATCAAGGCAACTAGGGATCTATACTTCTAGATATGCTATCACTAGCGATTAATGTGGAAAGATTATGTTAATAGTTAATAGTTCAAATAATGAATAATGAATTTTTATGTTTAGTATTAACACTACATTTAAGTGAATAATTCACTCAAAAAGTAATACTACGAGGCTTATACTTTTTATGTATTGTACTATATATTAATTAATATATAATAAAGTATTAATACATTTTTTATAAGGACATAAAAATAGAGTACCTGGCTGTAGTGGTGATTCTCAATACTTTTTTTTTCTTTTAGGAAAAGATTTATAGTTATTATGATACAACTAAATTAGGAATTGTCTTTGAGGCGCTAAATGTAAAACTTGGTATCTGTAAAAATAAAAAAATTAAATGAGATATTTTTGTTGATTATACTGTTTTACCTTGATTAAATCTAATTTTATGTCATGATTAATCCTTTAAAAATATGAATTTCCCAAAAATTGTATTAAAATTCAATGAAATAAGCTTTTTAGACTCCGGCTAAGATTTGAACTTGAATCACAATAAATGTCCCATATCATATTTTTTGAAATGCCCTGGTTTGAATGCAGCTGTAGCAGATAATTATTCTTTCGTTACTGTTGCCAGTAGCCCTCCTATTCACGCATTAAAGTTGGAATTTTAATTCGGGAAAAAACCCGGTGGATAGAGCGTGATCAGGAAGAAATCACCTCATTGCACAACCGTCGTTCAAGAAATATTACTTCCTTACATTCAAGAAACAGTACTACCTTAGTACTGTACCCCTGTCCCTTACATGTTCTAGTGGTACAGGTTGTTATCAAATTTTACGACTGAGTGTCTCATTTCTTGTTAATATATTTTTATCTTGCGTTATTAATGTAAGTGTGATTTTAGATATTAAAAATTATTATTTATTCTTAAAATTTCCAGTGTTTAAAATTTATTCAATATTATTATGTACATATCTATTAAAAATGTTATTATTCAAGGATCAACTACTTAAACGCAACCAACCTAAATTTTTGTTTAGTCATTACAATCACCGTCATAGAACCAAATCTATTGAAAGCAAAAAATAATAAAGGTTTTTTTTTTTTTAGAAAGGGGGAGTTCTTTGAATTTTTGTCGTTTCCAATACACATTTAGGGCTTTTGTTGTCATTGATATGATTAATAAAACATTTGAAATTAGAATAGGTATCAAATAGGTTATCCTCTATCTTTAATTTAATTTAATTGCTTACTAAATTATGTGTTTAATAAGCTAAACTGGGAAAGAAAGGGCATAACTATAAATAGATATAATTTATTGAATTTAAGGTTGCGGTTTGCGGACAATATAGTTATTTTCGCCAATTCGTTAACTGAGATTAAACCGATGGTCTGCAAACTCCTTAAGCAGTGTGAATCCGTGAGGTTAAACATTAATATCGATAAAACAAAGATGATGACAAATTCACTGAAAGGTTAAGTAATAGTTAATGAAACAATAATCAGTTTTATCGATCATTGTATCTATTTAGAACAATCCATCTCATTGTCAACTTTCAAGAAGTATGGTTGCTATCAGAAGAAAACATCGCACTAACAACAGAAAAGTACAATCAAGAATTAATTGAGCACAAGAGCTGGAATGGAGGTGCTGTCAGACGGTACGAGAAGGCGGTCCAAAATTGCAACAGAGTAGATACCAAGAAGATACAAGAGAAAGAAAGGAAGAGCAATTACAAGATGATGAAAAGAGATAGTTCAAAGAGGCTGTAGGGTAACTGTGGTTAGAAATAGGGATCTATAGGCTAAAATAATAATGACCTTATAGTAAATTATCATTTACAGCTGAATGTTCAATTATAGCATAGAAAACATTTAATTATAGGAAAATTATTAGTTTATTTTAAATTAATGTAAACAATTTTAATAAACGAAGAAGTGGATATTTATTAAATTGTTTATGAACCAGACTCATACCTCCCAGGGGAGAGGCTCTAAGTTTTGTAAATAAAGCTATTATTATTATTTAACATTACTTTATTTTTATTATATTTATGTGAAAATAAAACAATAATTTTCAAACCGTTACACTCATCAATATATGGAACAATATATCAATATGGACAGTACCAGTGTCAGTGGATCCAAACACAGACCACAATTGATGATAAATGTAGTTAATATTGAAGCAATCAACTGCTCAAAGCCAAAATGTTCCGCATAATGGTTTCATATTTAGTGCCCTGTATAACTATTAATTAAATCAACATATCAACATCAGTTAGTTAAGTTATTGAATTTCAACTACTGCTCAGGTAATGTAATATCTATGTCGATTCTACTAATTAGACTATGCACAGCAGGGTCTTGTATATGTGCACATGTATAGAATACACAAATAGGAGATTGCTCAATAAACTTAACAAAGATCAATTGAGCGTTGAGAATCAAATGGTATAGTCCTTATCCCAATTGTGTGTTAATAAAAATAATATATTTTAAAAATATATGTAAGGATTCATCTTTAATACTGGTTTAAATCAGTTTGGCAAAATTTTTTACCCAAAGAAATTTTCTCAAAATAATTTCCAGTGGGTTGGTCCAATCTGCCACCTTATTTAATAGGTCAGAAGTAGAAATATCAACTGTTTTCTTAAAAAGCATGGAAACACGAAAATATTTATGTAATAAAACATATCCATAGGCTTCTGCAATTAGTATTGTAAGTACTAGTAGTAAAGCCTGCCCATTCCTATTTCTAAGTCCATATGTATATCTAATCTAATGTAAATCTAAAATATTTCAACTTATAAAATTGATGACTAAGTATTGCGAGTACAAAATAGCCGCTACACCATGAACATTTCTAATTAATATCAATAGAAAATCAGTAAAGAGGTGTAGACAGTTGACCGTAGATAACTGATTTGAGAATATGGTCTGGGGTCCGGTCAGCAAAGAAAATCATAAATAAACAAAAAAATATTTGTTTGTATATAATGATTATAAAAATATTATCTTCTCCAATCTAAAATCAATAAATTTCAGAAATGCTGGCGATAATCAAAAATATATTAGTTCAAATAAATTATTAGATAAAATTCTTCAGAGCGAGTAAAGCCTCCAGGGAGAGATGAACGTATTACACACACACATACATATATATAAGTGAAAGTAAAAATGATTTATTAGTAAAAGTTGTTAATTAACAGTGATATGAGAACAATGTAAGCGGTCAATTGTCATGGACAGTACAGTCTATTGAAAACCAGATAACAATACGATTTTCTATATACAAGACTGTCAACCAGAGTCCTGGAATACAGTTATTGCAAATAAAAAAAATATAGGAATACAAATCCGAAAGGAAGGAGTGATGACACTCTAATGTAGAATGTTGAAGAGTTGGCCTGATGTTGACATTCGTCCTTTCTGCCCTCTTCCAGCTATGTAGTGGTGCTTCGATTGACTTTACACCACATCTCTTGGTCGATTGCTTCTGTTCAGAAATATTTGTACAGCAAGTTTTAAAATCCATGCAATAGCCTAAAAAAAAAAATCGATATCTGATTTATTTTTTCAGTTGGAAATCACTCCAAAATTCACAGTACTGTATTTTTTGTTTTGATTGTAAACAGTGAATCAGTCAAATCGAAAAGTAAATTTAAATATTTTTTCTTTATAAATCATTTAATTATATAATATTCAGTCATAATATCCAATTATAAAATTTTCAATCAAAGAAGGATCAGGAAATCAAATTCTTTCCTTACAGATACCTTGTTCCAGACAAGAAAAATATTTTAAGTGTGCCGAATTCGCGATGTGCAGTTTTAACGGATTGATACGTTTCAGAACCTCTGGAACTCTAAAAAATATATATATTTAGTATAGGCCTGTCTTTGCTATTATTGTTTATTGACCAGATGGATCGATTTTTTTTTGTTATGTAATGTTTTAGTCTTCGATGTCTTTGAACCAAAGACCTGTTTATTCTCTGCACTGTGCCGACAAAACGTTTAATATAATTATGATGAAACTTGCTTAGTTCTTATTTACAATATTTACAGCCCTAATTGAAGAATGCGTGTGTACTAAGTGAATGCATTTTATCAGAGAAACAAAAAATTTAATTAAACGTTTTTCTGAAGTTAAACATCTTCAACGAGATTCTTCAACTCAATAAACAAAAATGGCATGGGAGTAAATTGATATCATGACACCGAAGAACGTTCGAGATGGAACGATCGATGTGTTTTACATTTAGATTAAAATATCTCGAAACAAAAAGTTATCAGTGAGGGAAATGTTTAGAATTTCATCTTACTTTTGATGCGCTATAATTCAAAAATATATCTTGATGCTGTACCAAGATGTACCGTAAAATGGTAAAGATAGTACCAAAAACTAAATGATATCGAGTTTTTGAACATTTGAATTAAAATATTTTGAAAATTTAAAATCGGAGGTGTATACTGTGGTGTACGGAGGTGTATATAAATGTTCATATTTCATCATCTTTGTAGTGAGCTATGATTTAAAATTATATTTGACCGTGTTTGAGAAGTAAAAAATAGCATGGTAACGTGTTTTTAAACATTTGATAAACTCGCAATAAGAAGAACTGTTATACTACAAGAGATAGTAAAACGATTGACGCAGTATTTGCAAAACAAAATTAAATATTTGACTGAATGTTTTCAATATAAAAGCAAATCAAATATTTACTTTTCCTATTTTAGCTATCACAAGCGAATCATATCAATGTTTACTATTAAAACGGATGATAATGTAAACTATAATTTCAAGAATTAATAATATAATTAAAAAAAGAAAATAAATAAAAACGTTATTGTATCTTAGTAAGATTAATATCATTATTTATATAATTTTAATACACCTTAATTCATTTCAACAAGTTTCATTTCTGTCGAGCAGTCTCTAGACTGCCACATATTTGTTTTCCCTTGTTATATGATATCTACTTATATAAGTTTTAGGAAGAATATTTAGATTGAAGAAGGATTAATCAAACAGATTCTTCCTTTCTTTAACGTTGCTTGAAAAGCGTTGTAACCTCTTCAAATTGCACTTTTCAATGGAGCAATGCATTTCAGAGCTCCTGAAGTTGTTAAAAACTATTTTTGCCATTGGTCTGTCTCAGTCACGATTGTGTCTTGAACGTATTTAGTGACTTGACTTTTATTTTCTTGTTATTTTTTTTTTTTTTGTAGAGTTTCGATATCTGATGAACGTACCGAATTGGAAACATAGTGTATGGTAATGGTTCTGTAAGTGTCCCTCTATAACAAAACCTTGTTCTCCTTATCATAAATTACCTTATCTATGAAATAGTGGAAGGATTGAGTTTAGTAGATTTTAAAATATTAATAAATATTAAGAGACAATTTTTTAATCTATAAGCCTTGTTAAATTATTTAATGAAAGGTTTACAGTATTTCTCTAAATTCACTTCCCTTTAATGTGTTTGATCGGAATTATGAAATTGAGGGGGAACTCAATAAACTTGCGAGTGACTGCTCAACTGTGTTGAGTTGCTAATGCACAGCATCAGAAAATAGACAATATTATTTTTTTTGAATTAAGACTCGGAGCACTTTTTTCTAAAAGCACTAATTGGTTTTCCCTTTGAAGTTGTAATTTTTTTTTCTAAGCTGGCCATATATAAAATAATTTTACATAGTTTATTATGATCAATTATTCAACGGTATTTAAATCCATAAATAGAGAAATAAGCTCCAGTATGATGTAGATCTCTTGTTGCAGGCTAAATACCACCCAGATGAGGCAAATACTTGATTACTTCTCGTGTGCAAGGGAGTACAGAACCCTTTGAGAAGGATATCAGATTCATATTTAGAGACCTGATCCTTCAATTACAGAAACGGTGGCTGCTTTGTGACGAGACAGACACTTCGAACCGCTTAAATATTTGATAGGTGTTGGAATGTTTCGGTTAGCCAAACTACTGGTTCTTGTTACGATCTCTCATGGTTTAATTAACTTTCTCATGTTGCACTCCCTCTCCATAGTTCATAGTCAGACGAATGGAAATGATGTGGCCGTTGTATAATATTACTAGAGATTCATCCTGTTCTAAATATGGTTATTTACCCTTTCTCTCATTTCTTTCGTTTTATTTATTTTATTTAAACCAATTGGAATCCGAATTTTCGGAAATTCAGATATATTGCAGAAGGAGAAACGCCATTCATAATGATTTGACACTGAACAATTAATCATTAAGCTAGTATTATCTCTTTTATTTTGGAATTAAAACGTGTTTCCGTCAATGATAATGCTGGTAATTTAGATTACATTTATTTTGTTTTGTAAATGATTCAATTTTCTTTTAGATGTGTGACAATAATATTTTAGGAAATATATAATTTTCGAGTCATTAAAAAAATAATTTTATTGATTAAATCAGTTAGCTTTGTCCGATTTGTTCATGCCTCATTGTACACAAATAAAACCACAATTAACAATTGTTCACAGACATTTTCGTCTGTGAAATATATAATTCAATAATTCAATGAGTGAATAGCTACATAATCCATTATTACAATTAGCTTCAAATTTATAGAAAAATGGAGACAAAATGAATGTCCATGTAACTTCCATGAAAAAAAAATAATAAACGTGTATAAGGGTGATCTTCATCCGCCCAAATGTATACAATTTTCGGAATTCGACATGATTTTTAACTTCACTGACATATTATATACAACATATGATCAATATTCTTAAGTATTGTTGATTTAAAAACATTCTCCAGTTTTCCCCAGCGTACCTTATTCTGGAATTATGTTTTCAATTTTCTAAAAATTAAAATCAATTTGTTACAGTTTTGGAAGACTTTTGCGCATAAACAATGCAAAAAAACGAGAAAAGGTATAGAACAAAATCTAATTTGATCTATAATATTATTTTATACAAAATTCCATATAAACCTTTCCAACCATCCTAATCCTTTGGTTCAAACCTTATCTAGTTCCACCCATCCCTACAGCTAACCTAGAAGGTTGAAACAGGAGTGGTCAAGATACTTATTAAAATAAAAATGGACAATTGGAGATCTGGCAATGGTAAGATTCTCCACTCAAGTTGAGTGTTTGCGGTTTTAGCGCACTTGCTCACTGACTCACTACCAGTGATGCGGCGAGAGGGAGGCGCTCAAAAGATCCCATTTGAGCTCTGCTCTACCCCTCACACGTGGGGGATAGAGTGGGCTCAGGGATCCTCAGGTCGATTGTGTAAATATTGTATATTAGAGTGTAAATGTGACTAGAGACTATATCATTTTATCATTATGTTATTTTATTTTTCATACAGATAGTTTGATTATGTTTATTTTGTTTATTCTTCTGTTTGTATATACTTTAAGAGAGTTTTTTTTTTAAATTCATTTATTTTATTTTAGTATGTATGAGATCATTCATCACTATTACCTATTGCTCACAACTGTATGGCAGATTGTAATATCTATCAATAAATAAAAAGTAGTGTTAAAAAAAAAAAATTATTTTATAAGTGAAAGACATTAACATAAAACACTTTCTCAAAAAAATGTAGCTTTTCTTTGATCAATGGTTCTTGAAAAAACGAATCACTTTGATAGTTATAGTATAGTTGCTTATTGCTCTGCAAATGTCAATTATTTTATTGATATAGAAGTATAAATCAATATTTTAAACTATTTATATCAGAGTAGTCAATTATTGCTGAGATACGGCCATATATTTCGTTATGCACGCTTTACAGCCTTTTACTTTTCTCAGTCCCTGCTAGGAAATGGTCAGTTCGATAGTATTGTCTTTTTGTTCATAAAAATCTATAGCAACCCTGGTTTACAACCACTTAAGTATTGCTTGCGCCTCGCACTCTGTAATATATGGTATGGAAACTGTCATATAAGGCGAGGCTATTTACTTGAAGCTGTGAATAGTACGGAATAGTTTGAGACCTCAAAAGTTGAAAACAGTGGGACCGCACAACTCTCTATTAACCCTCCCCCCCTTCTATTCCCCCTAAAAGGTTCTCATCATCCCCCTTCCATGACAAATAAATATGTCAGTATGTTGTGGATAAGGGATATTCTCATTCTAACTAGAATTTAAAAGAGTTGTCTAATAGAGGTGTCGGAAAACGCTCTATGAGGTAATGTATACATCAGTTTGTAAATAGAACTTGTACATGGTAATGTATTAGTATCTATTATTCTATAATCTTAGCATCTATTCTTCCATAAGAAGTAATTAAAATCTATTTGCACCAATAACTAATAATTAATAGTAGTAGTATTTCGCCGCCACAAAAACGTTGGAAGCTAATTTCCTTGTTTGTTTGTTTGGTTGTTTAGTGGCGCCAAACTTCATTGGTCATCAACGCCATTTATATTTTATTTAATTTTTCTAATATTCGTTAAATTTTATTTATTTTTTAATTTGATTATTTTTTTTATTTATTTATTTTTTCCTTCCGATCAAACCAATTTCCTTGTTACCTACTATTCTCTAGAGAAAGACTCACTTCTTGAGGTTCTGGCTGTTCCACATCATCCTTAGATTGTCGAAGTGCAGTCTCCTTTCTCCAGATTTGTTGCTTTCTATTATGCATTGGACAATACTTCATACTAAATTATTATGTTTAACTAAATAAACCCCTTTTTTCATCCTAGTTCTGATAAAATAGGCTAGGCTCCATGTTATAAAAAAGATAAAATTGGCGAACTCTTTGAATTTTAATCATTTATCATATTAGCGTTGCGAACCGATACTAGGTCCGAGGGGTCAGTGATTTATTTGGTCAGCTGATGGAAGGTGATTTATTAACGTTCTTTGTCTGCTATCGGCCAACAGCTATGGACTGTCACCAACTCGTTCGCTCGTTCTTTATTGACTACGAAAAATATTATAAATGGCCTTATCCAACCTTGTCGAACCACTCTTCTTTATTAGATATAGTCAAATTTATAAATATAGTCCTACAATTGAAGCTCGATATTACGAAATATGAACCGGATAAAATGACCCCTACGTTATCCAGGACTAAAATAATGTAATTCAATTTTTATTTTATTCCTCTTCAATTAAATAGTATTTATTCTTATCAGACTTTAATCTAATTAATTAGTGAGCTAATTATTGTTAATTTGGATCGCTTATCTACTGTTCTTGGTCCCTGACATTATGAGAGATACATTTTTTCTTTGAAACACATATTCTTAATCGAGGAAGTGTATGTCGGTATTTAATTAGCTTCATGGATGTATTATATATTCCAATAAAGCTGTAATAATGATACAAGAATATAACTTACTGTATAGACCATTTATTAAATATACAAAAAAGTTGAATCAAACAATGATCTCTGTATTAATGTGTTATTCATGGAATATTATTATATAGAATGAAAAATGCATTGTTACACACTATCCACATATTTTAAACAATTATAATCTAACATCAACCTCAAAATCTTTTTTATTCATCAACGGTAAAGTTTATAAAATATCATTATAAATATCATCTATTTTAAATATGTTCTAAATTACAATATGAATATTGGATATTACTATATTGTTTAACATATTTGGTTAACAATTAATTATGTGAATTTTTCAAAATTATGTTTTATAAATTTTAAAATTCTTTTAACTATAATATTATTTCAAATTTTATTAAGAATTGAAATAATTGATATTGTAAATGAAGTTTTTTCTTTTCTCTTGACTCAGCCAGAAATCATGATCCAATACTTATTATAAGTGGATGTTTTATGGGTAATATTAAATAATTCACTATTGAAGGGCCAGAATGGCGGGTATAATATGCTATGTTCTAGTAGCAGATTTACTTGGGATGCCAGGATAATCGCTGAAGGCAATTATCCAAAAATAAGTTAATGAATTGATTATAAACTGAGTCCTAAAAATCTATTATTATAATTGGATTCCTTTCCAAAGGCTGTTTGTGTGTTTACCAGTTTACCAATTA
>NW_027108542.1:80395-83748 GCF_000696795.3 Halyomorpha halys
GTCAATCTAATTTTCTCAGGGGCCTCTGGTAATGTGACAAACTTAATACAGATGTTTTCACATCCGAGGATGCTAAAAGCTCCCAAGAAGGATACCCTGATCAGGAGCAGATGACGAAACACCTTAATAGTATCCCGGATGTCCAAAACTCGATACATAGCAAATAATCAGCTAATTAATGAAGTAAATTGCAATAACATTAGTCATTGACAGTTATATTGTGATATTGTACCGGTTAACAAATTTAAATTTAATGGACAGATTTTATATGTTGTAAGAGAATTGATGTAATTTTTACTAACCGTTTATCAACAAGCAATCCCTTTTCACTGAACTAAACCCAATCGAAAACTTTTCCTTAAGAGGTTTTCCACATTTCCGTTTAACAGGGAAAAATAAATCATGTGAATAATACGTTCTATATAGAAATATATGTCTTTAGGCTGTTCTGTTGATATTGGAATCGGACTGTACCCCAGGGATACAGGATACGTATCAATACATTTTGTACAGGACTGTAATTACTTGGTCTGAATAACCTTAAAGGCCCTTTCCAGGATATAATATAATTTCCATTTTCCCTATTAAGGATAAGTTTTTTTAGATCGATCGTATTTTTAATAGGTTTAGTTGTTAGGATAACTTTTTTTTTTTTTTTTTTTTTTATTTCTCATTAAACTTTAACGACTACAGTTGGACTACCTAGTGACTTATTATAATGAAAGTAGTGAATTTAAGCCAATAGCTAAACTGGACTGCTATTTAAAGAAAATTGTTTACATTTTTTTTTCATGTTCCTTCTTATTGTAATTTACTATACAATCTCTAAATTTAAGTTATGCCAAAATGAATCTTAATTTTCATTATATCTTGTCTCTGCTTTTTCTAGAGTATTTATTCTATAACTGGCACACTCAAAAGCTTTATAACAAAGACTTAAGCAATGTTTTAGAAGAATTCTTAGAGTCCTATTGGTTCAGCGGTCGTAAAATAATTGATGGTATCACTCAGTTATAGGAGGTCGAAACCACTTATGTTTTAAGTAAGATTAATTTATGAAAAACATGAGTAAAAATTGTGTTAATATTTAAAATTAACTTTGATATGAATTTTAAGAATAGAAGAAAAAATAATTTTAACCAAAATAAATTTGAAATAAATAAATGTTATGCTTGACTTGAGTGTAAGGAAGGTTACAAATATTGTTATGATATTAAGGTGTAATAGGGTTAAACTTATTATAATTAAAACTTCAATATTAATGAAATAGTGACAAAACAGGTAATTGGACTTAAGCTAAGGATAGCCTATTAATAAATTAATACATTTCCCTAATGTTTTATTATTTCATAGGTTAGTTTTTACTGAAACTAGTGACCTGGGCAGAATATCCTGCAGAAAATATTTTAAATAATTTATGCGAGTGTAAATTAGTTTTGAAGTATGTCATTTGTTAATAATAGTGTTAATTGCTAAAATTATTAAAAATAAATGTATAATAAAAGCTGTTTCTGATTTCTATCAAATTTCTTGATCCAAGCTTTCGAATCATCAGCTGATTAAGAAAACGATTCACATTATTTATTGATTTTTAAATAATAATATTACCGCACCAAAGGAAAGAAAGCAACGACATAAAAACATATAGGAATAAAAGTTTTGAAGGAAGCAACCTTCTTTTTTTCATAGATCCTTATTTTTTTTTTATAGTTTCTATTAATAAAAACCTACTACTGAAATCTGTAATTTTATTTCCAACGTTGAATTATAATTTTTATTTTATTTTTCAGTTTATTTACATCATCCAAATATACAATTATATACACTTATCGTCAAATATACAAATAAAAATTCGTCCAAATTGCATCTGAGTACGCTGATTCGCAAGCATATTTGACAAGTTGTTTACAAAATATGCAATTGCATAAATAATGGAGCTCAGATGATATCCTTGCAAAATTTAAATTTATCAATACGTTGAAGCATTTGAGAAAACAGAAAACAGAAGTGAATTGACAATAGCAGGCCAGAAGGGGAGTAAAAACGAAATTATAATCATTATTTAATTTTCTTATATTTATTTTTTATGACCCTCTTCCTGATTATTCCTCTTTTTGACAAAAAAGGAGGGGTGGGAATTCGAACTGCTGTCACGAGGCAGTTGCTTAATCCCCGCATCTACAAACGGCCCTGCTTGATTGTTATTTTCTGAATATTTGGTCCTCTAGATAGATTATTTGCAAAGAATTCTTTGCTAACCAAAATTCTATCCAACCTGATCTCATCCGTCCTAAAATCGATAATTTCACCATTACATCATTGGCATTGATCGTCAAATATGGTGACAAATATTAAAAGTAAATTTTTTAAATTTTGTTTTATGATGCTGAATCCGTTTGTGACTCTTTCTTAACGTAGTAATCATTTCCGTTCCATCAAAGCCCGTTTATTTTATTTAGTAGTTGAGGATATCATGAATTTTTAGAAGAGGGTGTGACGAAAAAAAAAAAATCATTGAAAACATAAACTCCCTCCATGAAGAAGATAAGATAGGAATTTAGTTCGTTTTTTTCTAAGGAGCACTGCTACTTTTTATTATCCTAGTTGAATAAAAACCAAAATCTAAAATACCTCGAGTCAAATAAACTTAAATGTCTTTTTCATGATTAAATCACAGCTCTGAAGCAGTGGCATTCAATACAAAGGATGAGAAATGGAGTAGATGGTTGGATCAGATTACGACTGAAGTGGGTTAGACTGTAGCAGAGACACAGGCTGTGGGTTATTGACGGAAGTGAGTCCCGTATATGACAGCAGGAGGTGCCTTTATTCCTGGGACTAGTGTCTTCTCTGGAAATCTGGAAGAGAAACCTACCACTCTGGCTGGAGAACTTATTTTCCAGAGCACAATACGGATGGCCCATCCGCCCTAATGAGTATTTTATGTCGGCCAACTCTTTCCAGCTGATTGCTATGGCTCCCTTCATAGCCATTTCTTCCTCAGCGCTGAAATTTTTTTTTTAATGATCTTCTCTATTTTACAACAAGCTTTATGTACATGATTGTATCGCGTTAAATTTAATTACTTTGCGCTATTATTAATTATTCAAAACGCATCATCCCCACTAGCATGGTTTTATTACTTTCCTATATGTTTTCAATTAAAAATATTATTAATTTTCATTAAGAAAACTAGTTCTTTGTCAATGTAAATCCATTTGGAATAATGTATAATAATTTTATTTAAATCCTTTCTTGTCCAGTTTTTCCCTTTTTTTTTTTTTTAATTTTAAAATTTAAGCCCTATTCCGTCAGTCTGCTGGTGTACCTCAGGGTAGTATCCTTGGTCCTAT
>NW_027108542.1:84628-109958 GCF_000696795.3 Halyomorpha halys
AAAATTTAAGCTTTTTGTATTTGAGAAATAAATTTACTTCCATAATCGAATTTATTCTAACTAAATTTTAGCCAAAGAAAAAATAAATTAAGTTTAATGCATAAAAAAATGGTAATTTTTATGTGGTATACTTAATAAATAAATGAGATGCATACTACCAATTTAAGTGTTTCTTTTACCACTATGATAAAAAAAAAAAATTTACTACAAAAACCACGCTTTTTACTACAAGAGAAAATTAGAGTTCAGTTGATAATTTATTCCCGCTTATGCTAAGTGCTTCTGAAGGCAACTGAGTTATACCTATTCTTGGCAGCCAATAAATGACTTACAAACATTTTTTTATTTTTTTTTATTATGTTTTCTTCCTTTTAGGATGGAGAAACAGAATACAGAATATAGAGTAAAGAAAAGAAACATACTTGTTATGTTTCTTTTGCTTTTAGAATAAAAAGAATTATATTTAAATGTTCTATGTATTCCAATCCAATCACCAATTTAATTCAATGTTTAACACCCATTTTTAAGATTTGTATACTTGAATCATAAATATTATATATCTTCTAAACAAATTTAAGTTTAAGAGAACAAATTATATATAATCTTTTTACTATCTTAGATAGGTTTTATTGTTTAAATAAATTTGTGTTCATGTTAGGTCTCAAAACACAAAATTTATTTCTTGAAATCTCCAACGATTCGGACAATCCGATTTTCCTCAACGACTATCTTACATATAAATTTACACCTCACATCCAATAATTTACAAACTCTTTGCAGGCTATTCTGACCAGGTCATTAATTTCAGTCGAATCACTATATTTTGTACTTTTCCATCAAAACATTAAATCCCAATTCCGGAAGAATAACAATTGAATGTTTCAAACAAAGTTTATATATTTTCTGTACTTAATGTTTCAGAATTTAGTTTATTCTTGTTAATATGTATTTGTAGAAATTGTACCTTTCTATTTATTATTTTTAGTTTAATTACATTTGATTTTTATCATTTTTTTTCTATTATTTATTATCAGAAGTGATTGTCATCTTATGTTTTATAATGTGACATATGGTTTTACTTTTTTTGTTCTATTCTTATTTTATATATTCTGTTAATCATTGTTGTTCATTTTAATCTTTTTAAATTCATTATTTTACTATGCTTTATGACGTTTTATAATTTCATTCTTATTTTGTATTTCACTCTAAGGTTCTAAAGCTTTATTATGATTCCAAAGGGATCAATCCCAGAATAAATAAAGATTATTATTAGTATTATGAGGTCCCGCATCAAACTCCTTTTCAGCTAACGCCGAGTTACGTCAGGAATGTTATGTGCTGCAATCGGTCCTATAAATTTGTTGAAATGTCCTTGTAGCGTGTTGTGAAACCATATGAATGTGGTAATGTAAGTCATATGAATGTGGTCTGTTACAGTCGGAATGCGTAGGTCTGTGTGAATGGTCTCGTTTGAAACGTAGAGTGGTGAGTTCGTTGCCAGTCTTAAAAATTGTGATTGAAAAGTTTGTATTTACTGAATCAGTGTATTGTTTTAGTTCAAAAGCAGAGAAAATAATGTCCGTGACCCTTTTTAGTTGTGGAATGTAATGTAATAAAACCAAATTGGTGGTCGGGTAATATGTTTTAGTCAGTTAGAATGTTAATAATACGTTCCTGTAATATTTTTTCAAAAGTTTTTGAGCATAGTGGAAGAAGACTAATAGGTCTGTATGAATCGGATCTTTTTGTTAACTGCTTATTCTTTTATTTTTCTATAGTAATCATTTCTTTTAAATTTCGTTTAAAGTTGAATTTTTCCCATTGTATGATTTTAGGTGCATCAAATTTGAATTTATGTCCTGTTTGTATAAAATGTGTAGTGCCAGCATTTTGGCCAGGTTTGTTTGGGTTGTTTATTATAGAGGTACATTTGTGTGGTATATTTGAGTGAGGTATATTTGTGTTGATATAAACTTCTTTTGAGATACTCTTCTGATATACCAAAATAGGATTTCTCGCAGTTCTCTTCACAGATAATTTCGTACACTATATTAGATTGTACCTTTTGGCACAGACAAAATAGGGCTTTAAATACAACTTTAAGCGAAATTCAAAAGAAATAATTACTAGAGAAAAGTTCCACCAAGCTAATTGAATTAGTTCATACATATATTAAAAAAAAAACAGGAGTAAAAGCACTAATACTTAGTCTTTTATAATGAAAACTGGTAATTCTCACTCTGGTTAGAATAAAGTGATAACCTGCCCTCACCATGTGTTAGAAATGGTAGGAAGGGGTTAAACAACAAAAAAATGTATAACTAAATTCGTTACATTCGTCTCAACGTTAAACTTAGCTCCGTAGGCGTGGTCAGCTGTCCTCCCTTTGGCTTCAGTTTTTCTCTGAATAACCTCCCTGACTATATTTATTATATAATCATTAAATTGAGGTAGGAAAGATTTTTATTAGTGCAAAAAAATAGAAAGAAAATTTTACTTAAAATTAAAAATTTAATTCCATTGAAAGACAGCTAGTTTGATTGTCTGATAGTTTCTAAGACAGTTAGTTCGAGATGGCTGAAATTTGTAAGAATGTTTGATTATTTAAATCTAAAACGAATCAGTATCTATTCATCAACTAATGTTTATTTCATTTGCTAATCATTAGCCTAGAAATATAATTATTTATGTACCTAGTAGAATATATTTCTGGAAATGAAAAATTCAATCTAGAAAAAAAGAGGCAATAAAAATAATAATAATATGATAAGGAAGTTTTGCTAACTTATGTACTTGACAGACTTTTTTTTCTAAAACTTCTATTTTTACTTAGTTTATTTAACGAAATGTAGGGTATGTTATACATTTCCAGTTTAAGCTTGTATTTATTAAGGATAACTTTAGCGGATAACCGGACTTACACAAGCCACTTATTGTCAAAGCTTAATCGGATAAGCTGGGGCTAATAACCACAGCGACCCCACTGTTACTGATCCACTCAACGTAATAAGGCCTCAACGGCTCCTTCTATCGCGCTGTAGGGTAGTCAAGACATTTTCGATTAACTGTGCTAATTGGAGTATCATCGATGGATAATCCGATTATAGAAAATGTTTGACACATCATAAACACAGAGAGGGGAATAACTAGTAATTTTAATATCACTCGGAAATAACAGCTTATTTTAACAGCCTACTAAAATATTATTAAGAAATAACATTTACATTAATTTGGATAAATAGTTAATATTTAATATCATTACTGGGCGATATGTCTTCTCTAGAGAAACAAATATTAATATAAAATTTTTCTTTCACTATACTGAAAATTGGATAACCTAGTATCCTTTCATTTCGAGATTCCAATAAATATCAGCGTAGATTACAGGTGTTTGTATATTTTTTCTGTGATAGTAATTTTTAGTAAATTTGAATTTTGGTCCTGATATATTTCCTTCTCAGCTATCGATTTTTATAGAACCTTTTAATGGAAAAGTTGTCTGCACCCAAAAATAATTTTCTTTAAGACCCTATATTAGTTGAATTTCTTCCAAAGTTGTATTAAAATTTGAAATTTTGCGTTAATTAAATTGGTATTTATATTAGAAAGTAGCTGTCTAGGCAATGCTTCTCTTTTAGTAGATTTGTCTGTATATTCAGGCTTAATGAGTGAAAGTTAATCAATAAGTGAAAATTTGATGTCAACTGAATACAATAATTTTAATTTGTAAATAAAATACATACACATTTTTATTACTCTTATATATATTTTTTTAAAACATTGGCGCGACAGACCGTGAAGGTCCAAGGCCTCGCGCGTTCCATGACGTGGATATATTATGTTCACTGCAATGCTTTTATATATATCATTTTGTTGTGTCCATGAGCTTCTGGACATAAAAGACGAATAAGAAAAGAAGGAAAACATTCTATAATATACATATTGTGGCTCTTGGAGATCAGTCAATACTAGAGGGATACATTCTATAAAATGTATATTATTATTATGCTAATGTACTGTGTCATAATGAGGCTAATTGTATTAGTTCATAAATATAATTACAAAAACAAATGTGTACAAGTACTTATACTTATTTTTATAGGGATTATAAATTATAAATTAGCACTGTACAAGTTAATGTGAATTGGAAAAAGAACTCAGAAGGATAGTTGCGAGTACCTGCCTTACGTCACAAAATTTTATGTTTACATTTTTACCAGAAATTTTAAAGTTAGATTTGGTTTTTACCTCGATGTGGTTCCACATCTATTGAGGCCACTGTAAGTGAGAGGGCTAAGGCGTTACTTTAGCAACCTCGTTACTAAAGCGGTTCCGTTTCGTTTACGGTGTGAAAGGTCTGACTTTTATTTTAAAATGGCCCTACAGGATGGAAGCTTTAACTTCTCACTGTAGATAGAATAATAGAGTAATCCTGCTGCAGTAATTAAACAAAAAATACTCTCTAAATTATGTCGAAATTTAATTTTTACCCAATTAGAAAGATCTATATAATAAAGCTTTTTAATAAAAATTAAACTTATCTACATCTGATTCTCCCATAATAAAAATATTCAAAATATATCTTTGAGAATCTTTGAGATTTTAATCAAAATATATCTTTGAGAAGATATATTTTGATTAAAATCTCATCTTTGTTGGTTCACCATTTTATCTGCCTTAAATAATGTTATTTCACTCCTTATTTATTTAAAAGGATCTTTTTTTCTTTCTTATTATGTTCAAATATTTATTGAAAACTGAAATGTAACCTTGATTTTTTAAATAAGGGAAAAATAAAGATGGAGTGATCCACATCTGTGTGTATATTTGTGACCTCCGTTTTGAAGGAATGCTTAGTCCAATTTAAGGGAATAGCTAAAATTCAGAAAACAACTAAATTTTAATGAAGCATAATTTATTGTAAACTTTGTAATATATATATATATAATGCGAGGAGATGTATTTCTTTCCCTGTAGCTGACCGTCCGTGGATCGAATTTCCGGGTTGCCATTGGGATCCAGGGAACCCGCTATGTGATTTCCTATTAAGGTACACGGGAAGAAGGGATGGTCTCCCTGGTTGGTAAGAGGTCCTTTCGGTGGAGTGACAGGTCCTAGAAATCCGGAGAGAGAAAAAAACCAGTGTGACAGAGTCCCTCGTGAGAGGTCAAGTACTTACCATGCTTACTTTCCTTATATGTCGTCCTCTCTCGGAAACTTTTTCATTTACGATCATTCCTTTGACAATTTTTCAACTATATTGTGAGTAAAATTGTATTGCATTATATAATTGTATTATACTCAATCATGTTACATCTATAAAAATAAAATTTAACAATCTATTCCTGACAAGTTATCAGAATATTGGTTATCCTCTTTTTTTTTTATTGAATCAATTCAATTTGATTTATATTGTAAAATAATTTTAGGTAACAACTATGATTGATGAAGTAATAATATGAAACATGTTTAGTTTTAAAGCCTTCACATATTGTTTAATGTCCTTTTTCAACGCAGTAGTTTAATTACTGCCATGGAACCTACCTCTCCTTGGGGAGTTCGGTGGGTGAGCTAGTGTGGCGTAGTATTTGAACAGAAGGGCGTTCATCACAGCTTCGCGGAACAGTTGGAACTTATATTTGAAATAGAATGAAATTAATATTGTTCATTATAGTCTGTTTAGGTTTACAGAAGCTTTTATTGGTCTGTTCTGAATTGAACATTAATATGAACCCAACCACAGACATCAAAGCATGACGTACCTTGCGTAATCGAAATATGTAACCGTTTAAAGAAATCACAGACTATGCCATTAAATACTTGACTTAATGGTCTTCGTGATCATAATAATTTACTCATTATGGAGAAAGTAGTAGAGAGGATTCTTCGATTTCACTCTTCTCAATTTTCCTCAGGATAAATGTAGTGTTACTAACCCCTGGATCCTGGGTTTGAATCCGTTTGTGGCAGATAATTATTTATTATGTTACTGTAGCCGTGCGTCAGCACTGTGGGTTCGGGAGTCTTCTTGGGGCTCAGCGAGCTTCTATACAGTGAGCATCGTTTCCAGGGAAAAATCTTGGTGGTTGAGCGTGATCTTAAACAGTTCCCTCCTCGTATAACCGTTTTTTTTTTTTTTTTTTCCCTACGCCACAGGAAGTGGGCTATTACGCCATTTTCCTTCTCGCAGCCCAATACAACTTTATTCGCCCACTTAGTTCGTCCGTATCTCGCTCAACATCCACCAGACCAACACACGCCAAAGGATGGTCCCCATCCATGTCCCCCATGTTGCATAGAGGACATTTCGGGGAATCTACGATGCCAATTCGATGGAGGTGTTTTTGGAGCAGATCATGTCCTGTCACTAGCCGAAAACAGGCCACTCTCTCAGCTCTGCTAAGATTGCCTGGGATTCTTTTTTCCTTATCCAGTAGGCTCTCCCACTTCTTTCCTTCCGCTTGAACTTTGTGTCTACCACTTGTACTGTACTTATAATAAGCGCTTATAAGTGATTTCACTGTTCTGTAGGATATATAATATATATATAACCGTAAAAAAAAGTACATACAAAGTTCTGTACCCCTGATACTTTAAGGTTAGTAGTGGCACAGATTAATAATAATAATAATAATAATAATAATAAGCGAAGCCTCCATAGACAAAGAGAGATCAGTTGAATCGTTAAAAGCTGGAAGGCTATTCTCCGAGACAGAGGGATTTGTGGTTGCGATTCAAGATCAAGTGATTGCCACGTGCCCATATAGGAAGCATGTGTTAAAAGACGCAACAACACCGGATAAGTGTAGATTATGCTCAGTAACGCTCGAATCAATCCAACATATCACGAGTGGATATGGATGGTGATTGTTGGCTGGTACTGAATATCTGCAGAGGCACAAAAATGTGGCCAAAATTTTGCATCAGGCCCTATGCCTACAGACGCCTACAGACTTGACAAGAGAGGCTCAACAGTCAGTTCTCTTAGACACTGCACGTATAGTGCGAAAATTTTTAAATATTTGAGGGGGAAAAAATAAAAATAATAAATAAACAAAATCTGGAGGTGGTTGGACTTCTAGGTCCCCCACCTCAGAAATTCAACCCGCAATAGCGAGAAAAATGGGATAATAATAATAATAATTCAAATTTATCTAAAAAGGTAGATATGAGCTTGTCGATTAGTATCCCTCATTTGATTTAAGCATTATTTTGTTTCTCATTTACAATTTTTTTTTTACTTGCATTTAATCAGCTTCACTTTGGGTAAATATTTTTTTAAATAAATATGTTTTCCAATACGGATAAGGATCTTAAAATCATAAAACCTCAGAATTGAACACTGTTAGTTGACCCATAACTATTTAATAGCAAGGTGAGATCCACCTCAGTACCAACTCTGTAATGTAGCTGTCACTGTGATACACATCTTTGAGGAGTGTTCCCGATGCAGGAGGATCATGGTAAAATATGGTGTTCCTCGAAATCCTGGAGAGATGTCGAGGAACAATGAGGAGAAAAGTAAAAAACTGAATCTGTTAAAACCATAAGATTATATACCAAAATATAATTCTTATTTGTATATTTTAAACTATCCTAGCATCTTAAATTATCATCAGGAATTATCGTATACCTTATCAATATTAGATCTTCTCAGTTCCTTATCACGGGAGAGGTGTAGCCTTGAGAATTTTGATGGGAAATAAACGTATTTTTCTAGTATTTCATCTGTTTTGTTTATAATTTTTTCTACCTTCCGTTTACCCTTTGATGTTGTTACTGCCGCTTGTTTAGGTTATTCCCCCTTTTACCTCCCCATTTATTCCTAATTTTGAATTGCTCTGGCCTCGCAAGGGTAAGAATAAGCATTTCTCTCAGCAGTACAATCCTAACGTGATATCTTTTTTTTTGTCATTTGAGCATTTTGATCACCTGGACATCTCCTGCGTTTCTTTTTTAAAATCATGAGCCGGAGCAAGAAGGTCTTTTACGAAACTTGGATTATTCAGCCCTTGAGGGAAAAGCTACAATTTACAAATTTAATTTCAAATTGTATTCAAAGTAATCTTGATGATTTTTGTTGTCATCACATCCAATTTTATAAAAAAAATAAAAATACTACAAATGGTCAACTATAAGCTAGATGTTCACGGGACACCTCTTAGGGGACAAAAAAGTTAGACACTCCTGCCGGGTCGATAAAGTAAATATATTTATCAATAAACGATAAAAAACGGCAATAACCAAATATTTATTTTTATTTCGATGGGCAATGATGACGCTTGCGGCCAACACCAATTGTTCGGAGTGTAAACGCTATTTTAAATAATCTGTGGTTATACCGACCTACGCCCAGCTTCTAGAAAAACAAATGGTTAAAAAAAACTAATTTTGCAATCATCATGCATCGTTTCAACACACTGCCGTGCAACGGACTTTTATCCGACCAGAACCAACTTTATTATGAGGTGTGGAGGACTTAATAGATGCAATACCTCATTATTGGACCTCAGGGGTTCATCACTACCACTATCGCCTCAGCTTCCGAGAAAACATCATCACTGTCACTGTCGCCCCATCTTCTGAGAAAACTTTTATTTCATAGGCCTGAAGACGCAATCGAAGTTAGTCACGTACTTTTGTTGTTGTTCGTTAGAGCTTTAGGGTGTTAAACTCAATGGTCATCAACGCCCATGTTTTATATTTTATATTTCAATTTCAAGATTCAAAAAACTTTGACATTTAAGGTAAATAGTCAAATTAATAAATTATTATTTTAAATAATAATTATATAATTAAATTATTTTAATGTGTTTAAACTTCGGGTTTAAATCCTGATTAACAGTTAATTTCTTCTTAAGAAAAAATTGAACCTATTCTCTCGCTATCCTTTAGGGCTACCCGGTCCCACTACCAATCTACTTAAATTCGTGGCATTCCTCAAATATGTGCCCGACTGACAATGTACTATTACAGTGTTGATATTTTGGGCGGTGCCTGCTTACAGATCAGATATGAATGAATTATATTTGTAAGACTTATTCTCAATCTAGTTATTGCGACCTGATCCTCGGTTTAATCGTTTTTTAAATAATTTTTATTTACATGGTGGACTTTCATTCCATATGACTTGCTAGCTGATATTTCATTTTTCGTCAAAAGATTTATATCTTTTGGTATCAGAATGGCCGCGCCTTAACGTGGAAGAGCAAATGATTACTTGGCTGCAACGCCAGTTCGTTTCAGGGATCCCCACGTGACCCGGCACCCATATAAAGAAAAACATTTTCCCAAATTTTCGTGAATTTTTATGATTGTTGGATGTTTTGGGTAAATCTTGTTTAGGGCTTTTACTGAACTTAAAGAATCAGTATTAATTAGTATTTTGAAATGTACGTACTTCTGATTATTTCTATGTTCTATTTGTATATTAAATTCATTTTAAATGTATTTATTTTTTATATAACTTCAGTTTATTAAGAATACATGTCTCGTTTAAATTTCAATATTGTAAATAAGAGATATTAATTTATCAATGCATATTAATGTGCATACATTTATACACATTTTTACCAGCCGGAAGGTGAATAATTCAGGTAAGTTTCAATTTCGAGCCCCCTACTGCCACTACATACCATCCTTAGTTTTATACCCTTAAATTCAAACAACAATATGTTTTCCAACATTTTGTAATATTTTTCCTTTATTTCTTACGGGGAATTTTAAATTTTGGAAAAGATTAAGTTGACCTAACTTGTTGCTTCCATGGATGGGCATTGGAAAGTGATGTGAAGCGTGGGTTGGTAATAAATATTTTTTAACGTTTTTGACCGTTGCCTGACCATCTACAAAGTTCCTGAAATGTTCGATGAAAGAAATTTCCTGATTATTATTACGCCATTAGTGATCTATTCTGAATCAAAATAGAACAACACCGGTGCATGTTCCGGAGATACTTAAGTAGGTAATTGGTCTCATATTCTAGTCTAGTGCATCCCTTGTCTCCTCGGCGAGTCAATGCATAGCCTTAATTGATCCTAGGTAGTAATCAGCTTATTGACACTAATGTAATTAACTCTGTCTTGTCTGCTCTATGTTTACTCAGGTGTGGAATTACTCGGAGCATCATGTAGTTACATCTACAGGAGGTCAGGGTAATGCATCATATATTCCTGTATTAAATTGGTTCTAAAGTTAGTATATTTAAGGTTTACTATAATTTTTATTCATTAACTCTCCTCATCTTGTTCGTTTAATTTTTTAGGCTCCGAGCCACGTTAGTATTTCCTGTAATGTTATTCTAAAGATTCGTGTACCCGAATAAGTAAATAATTTAGGATTATTTTATTTAAGAAATTACTTTCCAATTATTAATCTGAAAAAATAAAACTAAAAACAAAAAAAAAATCGTATTGTTCAACAATTTTATAATATATTCCTATCCTCATATTGCTCACTTTGAGTCTGTTGGGGCCACAGCTTACTCATCGTAAGGATCTTTGCCTGCATCTGCACTTTGGCCAGATTACTCTGGATTTCAGGGATGTATATTTTGGGTGTGTAGTTACATGAGAAATAGAATAGAAAATTAAAATATACGTTTAAGTGAATTGTATAAATTACAATAAACAAAGGAAATTCTAAGGTAAACAAACAATATCTAATAAAAGAAAAAGTAACCACAGTAATTATAAGATGAAAACTATAAATAATTAATAGAACAAGACATATGAAATAATTCTTTATAAGATCATTTGAAATAATGAGAAATAGGTGAAATAAAGAAAAACAAACATAAGCAAGTAAATTGGATACAAAATAAATACATCAGCTGAAGAGCTCATGAAAGATAAAACAATAAATTAAAAAAAAAAAACCTTATGGGAAATCAAGATAGCTTACATGTTACTTTGTTAAACAACTTAATAAAATTTAATAACTATTGTTACAAATGTGGAACTAAAGGAATATTATAATGTGAATGTAGCAGAAGTGAAATACTCGATGTGGAAAGGTGACTGATTAGCAGAATAAGGTGTTGCAGATGCGTACTCTTGATAAAGATGCAGGACATATGTAGAGATGATATTGAACTTTAGATAAACTGCAAGTAGAAAAAGTAAATTAAGTAACATCATACAGTGTGCACGGGTAGATAATAGTTATGTTTAATAGTCTATATTTTTTATCCAAACAATAAAAAGAGGTAGCTTGAGTAGGTACCTTCTGCAAAGAAGGTAAAACTCACCTTTTTCTCAAGTCACCTTAACATAATTACAAATGTTACATTACATTTATAGGAAATACAACATTTGTAGACTTGAAATAGTACACGAATTTAAGGTGGTAAAGGTTAAATAAATGATAAAACAAAATAGAAGGAAAGACGGAGGGTGAGTTAGGAATTTAATTTACATTAATTAAAATGATTGAAGTAGGTATCAAAAGGTCCCAAAGAGAAAGAGAGAAGTGGTTTGATACAAAAAATATATTATTGAAAAAGTTTACCATTTCAAATAGTGTTATCCATAGTGATTGTGCGGCATCAACTCATGTGCAATATTCTGTTTAGAACAAATGAATTCTTATTTGCTCAACAAATATATCTTTAAGTACCTCCAGTATATTAAGACCTATAAGTTCCACGGATTTTGAATGGTTGGTAGTGGATATCTACTTTCACTCAGTATCTACAGACCCTCACTACCAGTGACGTAGCTGGGAGAGAAGCTCTGGGATCAATTAGAGCCCTGCTTTGCCTTCTACAGGGGAATGGCAAGGTTTTGCTTCGAGTCCCCATGCAGAATTTAAATACTGTGTATAGGTACGAATGTGTTTTTATTTTACTGTTACTTAAATTAAATTTTCTTTATCTCGGACATAAGTTATTTTATTTTATTATGTGATTAAGTTTTATTTTATTATACTTCTAATATAGATTGATATTTTTATTTATACAAATCATGTTAGTATTGTCATTTATTTATATATTTCTTTATCATTATTATTTTTAATTTAATTTATTTTCTTCAACTTCTATTTATATTGTATAAATGAGTATTTGAGCTCTAATACTTAATACTCTTAAACTATCGTGGATTTTATTAATACTTTAAATAAAATAAATTAATTTATAAAAAAAAATGTTAAATTTGTTTTATCAATTTTTTCAGCATTACTCAAAAATGATCGGGATTACTTTAATAATGTAATCAAAATTAAAGTACATTAAAGTTTCTACAGAAGTGGTCATATAACGTTTTTCTAATCTTGGTTTTTGAGGTACGGTGCGGAAAAATGTGGCTGATTAGTTATATGCTTTGATATTGCATCTAAAATATTCGACAATTGTTTATTATAAAAAAGACTATTACAAAAACTCACCTTTATTTTGAAAAAAATTTCACACCTTTTGTCTGAAATTTAATGTATTATAATCTTGTAATACTCATATAAGTACTATACCTAATGAACTTCGAAATATAAATTAATCAATCGTAAAACAAGGATACGACATGAATCCCGACCTTTAAATCCCTGGGACTTCTTCGCATATAAAGCATTAGTGATACTTAGATAGCAGTGGAGTAGTGCACTGTGCTTGCGCCTGCCAATGTTTAAAAGCTAGGCTGCACCGCATTCCCCTCCCTGTATCACATAAACTACATGGTTTAGAAACAAACAAGGTCTCTCACGTGGCCTTTTTCCAATACATACTGGCACACATTTTTGTTTAGAGGCTTCGCGACAGATTGCTTCAAGCCACTTGTCACGCCCATCTTACTCTATAACTACTAATTCAGGAATTAGTAGTTGCAAATACAAAATGATTCGTAGCCTTCGGTTTCCTTAGGTGCAAAGAGGTTATGAAGTTAGTCAGGATCTTTCCTCGACCGCTAGATTCTTCAGAAAATGATACGCTAAGTTCTTCAAACGTTCTTGGGCACAACTTTTTCAGTTTCAACATTCAAGTTTTATAAAGGCATATTATGTTTTTGGATTCGTTGATTTATGACTTCAATAAGTTTAACGACAGATTTATATCAAAAATTGAACTTTACGTTAAAGTATTGTACATGATGTCATCCACCCACTCATTTCTGAACCAGCCAGAGACAGACATTAAAGCCCTGACCGCCGTTACAAGAAGATGAGGCGCGTAATTGGCGAGCTGACCATTTGACTACCAAATTCCTCTCTCCCCTCCGACCCCTCCCACTAACCCTGTCTCAAAGCCTCGAACCTATAAAAGCCTTCACTTGGCGTCCCTTTTTACACTTCATTTCCGTCTCTTATTTGCATTTCTTTATCCTTTTGTTGCCCCCTGTTTTTGTTTTGTAATTACTTTGGATCCCGGCGGTTGCATTCGTTTTTTGTTCTGCTTTTTCTCGGTAAATCACGCTTAGGATTGTTGATGCTCCTGCTTATTTTTCTTTTTTTTCTTTAACATTAAGTTGGATCTGTTCTCTATAGTACAAGTTATATGCTTAGGTTGTTGAACATGCTAGCAGGTAGTTGTAATAATAACAGCAGATACATGTCTGTATTACTGGTTTCATGACGACCTCGAAATAAAAGCGATTTAATATTTTGCTATGTATCGAGGCATTAGCCATGATTTCAACAATATGTCGTTTATTAAGGTTTTCTTGCTATCTGTCCCCGATACCTGGTTAGGGCAGGAGTCTCTTACTGCGTCCCCGGATATGAAACCATCTGTATTAAGTTTGTCACATTACCAGAGGCCCCTGAGAAAATTAGATTGGCTAACCTTTAAGTGTTCTAACAAAAATGATAGTTTGTGACGAGGAACCAGAATCAAATTAACCAGGTGCAGGCCCTTCCTGGACATGTATAACTTTTTTTACATATCCTCGGCCCTGAGGAGGGGGACGCCTGCCTCGGGAGTCTTCGGACATCGAGAACCAATCAGAGAAGAGATTTAAAAATAAGGTAACGCCCCAAAAGGGAAGTGGGAGAAAAATACAGAGAAAATTGAGAAGAGCAGACAGAGACACTCAACAGGAAGGCTTAGACGGGGAAGGATCAGGAGACTTAGAGGATGCACTTCGACCAGACGAAGTCGTGAGAAGGGCCACCAGACATCCCTTATGAAACAGAAGACAACTGCTGATGTCGTACATCCCACGGCATCAGCGGCTATAAGTATAAATTAGCTAATAAGTAATCATGTAATAATCTATATTTTATCTGAATCATTTGAATCATAACAAATTGTAAATAAATACTTAGTTTCTTTATGTAGTTTGTATACTATTATATAACCCAATATATCACTCTTTATTATACTATTTAATGAATGGTAACATCAATGTTATAAATAGGTATAAAGGTATGTAATTGGTAAACTGGTAAACATACAAACAGCCTTTGGAAAGGAATCCAATTATAATAGTAGTTTTTTAGGACTCAATTTATAATCAATTAATTAACTTATTTTTGGATAATTGCCTTCAGCGATTATCCTGGCATCCCAAGTAATCTACCACTAGAACATAGCAATTTCACTACTTTTTTTTTTAACAGTAGCACTTCTGACTAATAAAACAATTTTGATTTTACTTTGAACCATAGATTGGGGTCACAAATTAAATCGAATCTACGAAATATTTCAAATACAAAAATATAAAAAAATCTATCAGTTGTTCCACTATTATGGGAAAACAGCGATATGTCCCTCTATATTACGTTACAAGGCAAAGTAGTTGATGAAATCTATATATTTTTCTATCTATGTTTATCTAGTTTCTTGTGATACTTCACTGCAAATTCGTGAGTCATCACGGGTTCGTTCATCAATTTGCTTGGGATTAGCTCTCAGCAGTCCCTATTTTGACGAAAATAGAAAATGCGAAGTTTTCACATGAAAACGTAACTAATTTAGAGAAGCAGCTTTATCTTTATCAGACTTTAGTTGCTGAATTTTTTTCATTTTGTTTGAAATAAAAACCGGACAACGCGAGCAGAGCAGTAAAGCTAATCCACGGATTTTTTAAAATTTAGGATATTGCAATAATCGAAATTTCAATATGTAGTAAGAAATATTTTAAATTTTTGTTGCTGTCAGCATGTACTCCGTTTCACGCTTGAGAAAGTTCATCATATTCAGATTCAGATTTTAAAGTACATCGACGTTTTCTTCAGCTTTGTCATGGCAAATAAGCCTGAATCATGTTGAAATTTTGGTTCAGGCTGTTTTGAATTAACCATCGTTTCCTTCACAATATATGTTATATTTGATTTTAGCTTAAAATTTTGGCCACGAGACCTACTAATGTAAAATGTCATTAGAGTGCTACCAATGGGTAGATGGTTAAAAAAAGTTTAAAATTTATGACTTCATTTCCATCAATTTAACTTGCAAGAGCTCTAAAGAATGTTGCATTTTAATGCTTTGATTCTTTAAATATTTTCCTTTGAATTGATACTGATAAACATTTTCAAACAACGAACCCTAATCATAGAATTAATAAGACCAAAAAAAAAACACGAAGCGTTGTAAGCTGTACCGTCCAGATGTAGTAGGTTGTATTTGCATAAAGACCGAAGTGAGTTTTTAAATCGGCGATTGTGCATTTTTTTTGTAAATAGTCGCCCAATAGGGGGACACTTCAATCGGTAGAGATAATCTTTTTCCGTCCTCTTTTCCTCTTTCCTCCTTCAGAGAGAAATGCATTATTCATCCATGCTGATCAAATACATTGCTACATTACACAGCATACTAATGAATTCGTAATTGTACATATATAAACTACATATATAGCATGATATAATAAAAAAGAAAGAAAAAAGTTTTTTTTTTTCCACAGTTTCCTTTTACAATTAATTTCAGTCTATATACTAATTACAAGTATTTCAATTTAATCCTTTTTTCTTTCCCTTCCTTATTCCTTCCATTTCACCATTTATTTCCATTTCACAATTTTTCATTCATTTGATCGACGAATGAATCACTCTCTCCAATTCTCAGATCCTATCCAGTGACCCGCTCAACAAATTCACTATTAGACAATAATTTGAGATCAAACCAGAGAAATAATAGACACATCAGTAGATCAGTTTACAGAAAAACAAAGTTCTATCTCAGGCTTGAGAAATTAATCAAGGTTTTTGACTTCATTATTATCTTTTTTTTTGTATTTCTTCTATATTGATTTATTATATATTTTTGTATCCCAACTTCTCGCATCCCTCAATAATTGGCACTGTGCATATACCCCTTTTCACCGCTAGTTAAACCTATTCACATCACATCCTGGATATTTTGCTTTATCTTAACAGTTGTTCTATAACCTACTTTTATTAGAATTATAAATATCCCTAATAATGAACGTATTACTGGAGATTCACTACCGATTACAAGTTTAATTCCACCTGAACCTCTTGAGAAATAACTTTTGATTTAATTACTTTTACTTACCATATGTATATATGAGCTAGATCACGTCACTAAGGGTTAGCCCCTGGAACAGTTTCTTCATATGTATTTTAAATTTATATTTTATTTTAGTTAATATCTGTTTCTATTGTGAAAAAAAAAAAACTAAAATCTCTACGACCCATGATGAAGGGTCAGGCGTTCAGTAGTTTGTAAGGAAGTATTGTTGCTAGACCAGCGGTTGTGCAAGGAGGTGATTTAGTCAGAATCGTACTCGAATGCCCGATTTATACCCAATTTATGAGACTGGGTGGACTCCAGAAGGGCTCCAGAACCATCAGGGTCGACTCACGGCTACACTGTAACAGAAAACAATTTTCTGCCCAGCCCGATTTGAACTTGGAGTTAGTAGCATCGTGACTTACCACGTTGCAACCACGCTCCCCAATATCTGTTTCTATCGTTTGTTTAATTTTTTTGTTGGCTAACCTTCATTTAACATCTGGAAAATAATAAGAGATGTTCATTGTATGAAACAATTATTTAGCTGACCAATTGTGCTCATATAATAAATGCATAGTAAAATTATTATTCAAACAACACTGAAGATGAAATGTAAAACATTATTATAACAATATTAAATAAAATAATAAAATTCTAGAGGAAAAGTATGATATAATATATAATATGCCTTTTTTAAATATTTTCTATTAAAATTAATAACTCTGTAACATTAGCGCTGGAACAACAGTTTTAAAGGGGGTTATAAGTTCAATATCACACGCTCACCGGTAGAATTTTCCTCAATTGATCGTATCGATTTTATGAGAGGTTGGCTGTACCAGAAGGACTACTGAACCACTGCGAGTTACAGTAACAGAATCAATCATTATCTTGCCACAGCAGGATTCGAACTCGAGTCCTTGGAATTGATAGCTTCAATGCCAAAAGGTTTTTTATAAAATAATAATGAATTACTTAAGTCGACGTATTAATTTTATTCACTTCCATTTTTAATAATTCCATAATTTAAAATAAATAATTTACTATACTTAGCAGAGTGGAAAAAATAAAATAAAATCTTGTCTCATTTATATACCTATTGAAAAATAGAAAATACAGATAAAACCAAAACATTATTTAGGCAACAGTGGAAATAGGCAAGTATTGGTGTATGAAGTTTCTTTTGACAGTAATGGTGACCACATCTTTGTTTGTTTGGTTGTTTAGTGGCGCCAAACTTCATTGGTCATCAACGCCATTTATATTTTATTTAATTTTGATAATATTCGTTAAATTTTATTTATTTTTAATTTTTTTAAATTTTTTTTTTAATTATTATTTTTTTTTTCTTCCGATCAAGTTATATTTTTGTTAGCAAATTTTGTGATTTTAAAAACTGGAACACCAATTCTAGTGCCTTATCATCGTCTCCAATGGTTTTTGAGATATCTTGGCTTAGTCCCAAGCTATTGAGGTGTGGTGTAAAATATGGGCATCGTTGGAAAACATGGCTTATTGTTAAATTGTTATTGCAATACTGGCAGTTCGGAGGTGTTTCTTTTGATATAAGATAGGAGTGGGTGAGCCTCGTGTGACCTATTCTACCACATCTTTGGTATAAACTATTTAAATAAAAATGCTTTACGTACAACTGGTACGAAATGTTGAACAAATGTAAAAAATAAAAATTTACTTTCCCAGAGGAATCCGTCATCATAGCTTAATTAATCTTGAAGGACTATGTTTAAATGCTTGTCATTATAACAAATTCATAAGGCTAGTAGTATTCTAAAACTGCTTCTCTTCGAACAATGTACAATTTACAAACTGTAACTTTTTATTTCATAATGTATATCTTGTCTTATACTACTTGTTTCTAAGGGTTTTTAATCATTTTATTTGGTACTTTAGTTATTATCATTCTATTACATTATGTTTCCTCTTATCTGGTAAATAAACACGACAAATTATTCTGTATCTATCTGTTTATCTATTATTTTCTTATACCTTCCTTCTGTTGGGTTTTTTTATTTTCATTAGAAAGGTGTAAGCATATGTATAGGTGTGTACTTTTTAGACACCTTTAACAGAGGATTTATAAATTTCATTTAGATATTATGAAAAAATGCTTAGTTCCATTTTCGTTTGTAAATCACAATTCATTTCGTAAAAATGCTGGTTCTGTACATATCAATAGCTTCTCCCGGTATAAGTATTAGGCTTGTAGTTTGTAACATGTACACTGTTACTTATTTACTAATGATATTAGTTTCATTATGTAACAGGGCCCTGAAGGTAAAGCATTGGAATATTCACTGATATAAAATCGTTTTAGAATCAGATGCTATATATTAAAATTCTTCTTTGAAACTATTTATATTGGATATTTCAGAGTTTAATTAGCTGGAGAACTGGAAGAAATTACTAAGTCAATCATTTGTAACTTCATTTACTAAAAGTAAGTTGTACCAAGTACCATAATTTTCCGAACTGTAGAAAAAAAAGAAGAAAAGGGTGTCAATTGTGTCTTGTCTACTATATATAAATACATTAAAAAGTATTGTAATTAAAATCCAGTCATATTACTGTTCCTCTCATCATTGAACAATGTGGTTAGTGTACATTTTCAGTATTAGAATCACTCTAGGCTTCAAGAGGTTTTACGAAGTAGCGACCTGACCCCTGACCCTTTACCTATCATCCTTTGAGTGCTAAGGTGACCATCAAAGGGCCTGTAATCGGAAATGTTTGATCAAGACCAGTGGTTCAATTAATAATCAAACTGTTAGCATTATATGGCTAAATGACTCCGCATTAATTGTATTAAATAATTGGTATTGGGATAAAATTATTTTTGAATATGTTGGTCACCAATCTCATTCTTATTTTAAACCCTTCTACGTGAGATCTCTAATGCGTTATGATATAGATATCTGAATCATCCGTATACTGTATTTTTTTTTCACACCGTTTTCTAATTTCAGACACTTTTTAAATGTTGCTCGACTAAACTATCTTAAGTCTCCTCTTACAGTTTAAACAAATTGATATAGGATCGTCGCTTCTTGGAAGTCTTAGTGGGAGTTCCGCCCGGGAAGAATTGCCCGCCCACGGAGGGCAAGAGTGGAGGTTTTCCGATTTCAGACGCTTTTAAAATATTTGATATAAAAATATCTGAGTCATAGTCAGAAAAGAATTAAAAAAAAAAAAATGAAAATATTTCTCAAAAAACATAGAGAAAAAATCTTACTTAACCTTAATTGTTCCAATTTAATTGAAAAAGTGAACAGTTCTTTTTATGTTTTAAAATAATTAAAACTTTTCTTAAGCTAGAGCTCTTTAAGGTAGAGTGTCGTCAAATGGTTGTCTATAGAGGCAATTCAAGATAGTGGTGGAAGGAACCTGAAGTGGGGCAGAGTCCGTGCCTGTTCTTTACTTTGTACTAGTTTGTTACCTGGAAAGTAATGTAGTTTTATAATAGAATCAATAAAATAAATGGAAGTAATAGTTAGTAAAAGTACTACCGACGGAACTTTTATCATACAATCATTTTTTGAAACAATGATATATTCAGAGTAATAATTATTTAAAAACTATAATTATTATTATAAAAAATTGTTTTCACTTATTCATGTCGACTTTTATGACGTTCCAACATCAGAAAAAAACCGCAGAAGATTCTTGATTCTGCTTGGTATGCAATCTTTGTAGTAATATTGTATTGAGCATAGTCATTCACTCGTGTATCTCCAAATGAAAACACGGGCATTTATTGACCTTAACTTTACACTTCAACATTGAAAAGAACTCAGTTCCAATACTTAAAACTATATTCGATTTGTAATGAGCGAATTCTAAACGGTTTTATATGTATACTAGTTGGTTGTTGTATGAAGTACACCTTTAATTGAAGGTCGGGCGCTGTTTCACTTTAGAATATGCTAGGTTAATTAGTGGATTATGTAATTTAACTGAAGGAATGGGCTGCGAAGGAAAATGAATCTATTTTAAAAAGAAATATAAGTTGATTAGATTAGTTTTATAATTTTGGGGTCCGGCGAAGATACAATATTGATGCATCGATATGCAGGAAGACCCAGTTACAGTTAATTAGGAATAATAATTAAGGTGAACTCACTAAGCTGTACGTTTATGTGGATGCAGGCTGCATCGTCTCTTCCCTATCTTCCTCTCTCCTGACTCTGGTATCCATTCAGGGAACCACATCCTTAAGTTACTCTAGCATCGTAATTTGAATTCAGTAGAAGAATGAAGCTAACTTCTATGAATGCCACAGAAAAAAAGTCCTTTTTTTTGTTGCCACGTAAGCTAGAGAGTTTCTTACTACATCGGCCACAAAGGGTGCATATAATGCTACAGATTACTACTAAGCATATGCCTTTATTACGGAGGCTTCCTTCTTTCATATCTTTTTATATGAAACTGTGCCTTGAATTCAATTTTTCTTCAATCAGTCTCTCAATTTTCTCAATATCAGAGTGAATATAGGTACATTCCAAGTGTTCCAGATCCTTAAAGTCTGTATGAAATAAACCATCCAGTTGCTTTTAATCATGCTTTCAAAGTGTGATTCTGTTTTCAAATAATCATAGAGTCTAACGCAATGGTTTCCAGGAAGTGGTACGTGGAAACAATTCGGCAGCACCAACTTTATGTGGAATTATTGTTCCACCAGCTTACCGGAAATGGTATTTGTGATAGATGAAAGGTTTTAAAAAGTAGGAGAGAGAAAGAAATACTTTATTCATTCATGCTGCCCAAATACATCGGGTTGCTACATTACACAGCATACTGATCAATCCGTGACTGGACGAATATAAGTTACATATTTTTACATGATATAATATAATACATAGATAACATTTTTTTTCTTCTACAGTTTTCTTTTACTTTTCTTTTAAAATTAATACCAGTCTACAAACTCACTACAAGTTTTTCGATTTATTCCTTTTCTTTTTCTTTCCCTTCCATTTCACAACCCCTATTTCATTTGATCAACAAATTCCCCTATATAACAAATATTAAAATATTTAAAATAATAACTAAAACAACAAATAAGATATGCGATGCATGCATGCCATCCCACTTATGGATAAACTCCCATACTCATTAATTTCCATGCATATGATGGTGTATGATTCCCAGGGAGTCAAGTATTATGTTTTCTGTCAACCTAGCCACGTCCTGGACATCGACCCCGGCTCCTCCATGAAGCTCCTAGTTGTGCTGGGAATCATTCCACGGGCTCCGAACCAGAGGCCTCTCACGTTAAAGTCTCGTTCTCTGAAGCCTCACGGAACTTCTCCTTGAGGAAAGGGATAAATTTATCGCAGATTTCCTTCTTTTCCCTATCTACCTTATTTGCCTGGTCAAGGTCGTTATTTTCATATCTCACGGTGGGATCCAGAATGATTGTCGACTTCCCCTTCTTAGGGAAGGCAACAATATCCGCATATCTTGTGGATCCATCCGTATCTACGTAGTAGACCTCGTCAAAGCAGGCAAAATCTCTTTCTTTTAGGAGCTTCATTAATTCGTATTTCAAAAAGAAAAGCTCAGAATGCACTAATATAAACTTAGGAAAGTAATCTTGAGCAATTTCTCCTTTTAATCGGACTTAATCGGGACTGAATTAAGCGGAGCTGAAAAGATAAATCAAGAATTATCCACAATACACTCTTAAAAAACTAAATATATGTTCATTGAACATGTGAAAGGATTAAGATCCAGATATAGGACTTTTTACTTGGAAGGATATTCTGTCTACTTCTATGTATATACTCTCAGAACATACTTCAATTTCAATTTGTAAGGTGTTGTGATTATGTTTTTTTTTTTTTTTGGAAGTTATAAGTTCATTTTTCACTCAATTATAGGAATGAAAAAAAAATTAAATTAATTCTTTTTTCTTTATAACAAAACAGTATTATCCACTGATGCATTCAATCTCGATTAATAGAGTTATGACTTTATTTTTCAACTCCAGTTTACATATATATTGCTAGGAGACCAAAATAATCCTTACCTGAAATTGGAGTCGGCTCATTTAACAATTATATATGTATGCTGCTTTAACCGTATATACGGGTATTATCTCCAAAGGGCAGATATACAATACAGAACATGATATAGAAAGGGTGGGTGTCAAGACCAGGCGAATCGCCTCGATATTTTACATTGGAGTGTCATCACGACTGCTTTGTATTTTTATATATTATTTGAAATACTATTTTTAGTGTTGTATGTATTCAAAATAGATATTTGTATTGTATGTTTCTAAATATTTTGATAGATTATTCATGTTTGTTCCAATTACGAGCTATATTCTGTAAATGTTCTATTTATATTGAAATATTTAAAACCAAAATGTTAATACGAGCTATATCCTGTATATGTTCTATTTATTTTGCAATATTTTAAACAAAAATGTAAATATTTCTTAATTATATACACAAATAAATATGTATGTATGTATCATTCATTACCTATATATATGATTCTTTATTTCTTTTTTTTCCACTATAGTCTCTATATATTAACTTTATTACACGAAAATAATACAAACATGCAATATAAAGCGGATACTAATATAGTTTTTATGACAATATAAATGACTGAAAACTTTGTTATAGAAAGTACTCTTGTACAATCAGTACTATATTGATATACGGTTGATGCACTAGTAATAGTTTAATTTTAGTCTTTCACAGATTTTTTGATGCTATGATGTGAGTTTGGTCATAGTTTTCTATTAAATGCTATGCCAATCGATGGCGAACCTCATTCAGACCCGTAAAAATTACCGGTTGTATTTTTTACTGATAAACATACTTTACATTACATTACATTACATTTTTACTGATACACATTTGACTACAGTTTTACACTTAGTGAAAGCTTCTCTGGAGATATCGAGGTTGATTAATTGCTTTAGATGGTTCATCTTAGGGGTCCGAAAGATGCCTCTGTCACCTCATAAATTGAGTTGAAATGGCTTTTTTCTATTCTCTAATTAGTTATGAAATGCATCCTAGGTTCGATCTCCTTCTATTTCATGCACAGTAAATTACCGTACGACCCATTCATGGTCCTCAGACTTGTTTGTCACTGCCCATCCAACCGAAGCTTTTGAAACAACTTCCTAATCCGTTCCTCTTCCCTACGAAATTCTTTATCCTCCTCCATTCGCTGCTCCGAAACTCTCTCGACCTTTAAATCTAATTTCTCCAATCACTTCCTGCCCAGCCAATATCAAAATAATAACGATTAAATGAAGTTTTTAAAGATATGGAAAGATAGGTAATTTTATTACGGATGAAATTTAATATAAATATTAGAGGATGTTTTAAGATTTATATGGAATTTGTAAATAGGCATATATAATCTTCAATTCTTCTTTTTTTACAATTAGGAGATGCTTATCGTGTTTGGTTAGTTAAAAGATCTATTTTTATTACCACAATTATTTTTCTATATTGTTGTTGTTGTTTATTATTGCTAAAGGCGTAAAACTCTCTGGTCATCAACGCCTATGGCATGATAAAAGCAAATAAAAAAAATTAATAAATAAATAAATAAAAATCAAAGAGGAGTTTATAATTTATAAAGAATTTATAAAGAAGGCGATGTGCATTTAAAAATTCAAATACTAATGTAATTTTAGCTTCCTCATCTGTGAGAGCTTCTGATAAATTTGGGGTCAGTCCTATCCTGTTTATTATTGGGAAATAGTGAGCACATTCTTCAAATATATATGTCTAATCGTGAGAATGGACTGACAATATTTGTACGTTGGAGGTGGCAGTTTTCTGATTAGGTGAGAGTGCGTGAGGAGAGTATGACCTATTCTCAAGCGGGTTAGAGCAACTTCCTCCCTACGGCTGTTGCGGTAAGATGTTGACCATGGTTTTACAGATCGTTTTATTTCTTTTAATTTATTCGGAGAGCTTTCATCCCACTTGGCCTGCCATTTTTCTAATATTTGTAATTTAAGGGGTGTACTGAGTTCTGAAGGAGTAAGAACGGCAGTGCCTCGACCAGTGAGGGTGAGTGCCTCTCAGGCAGCTTCTATATTGTTTTTATATTATTAAATTATTATATTCTATATTGTTTCTATATTATTTTCTATATTGTTTTCATTTCTTTTAAATTACATTTTTGTATATATATATAAACATTAATTACTACTTCCTAGTTATCTTTGATGGATTTTTTCTTTTTTGTTCTATTTAATTATTACTTAAGTTAAATTTAGTTACTTTTCTTTTTTTAATATTTTTATATGATAGATGATTTTTTTTTCTTTTTATCTATTTTTCTTTTTTATCTTTATCTAACTTTATTTAATTCAATACATTACCATATGTCGATAATATTTATTATAACTATGGAGAAGATGATCAGAGATGCGATCCCAAGAAAAAAAAATAGTTAACAACTATTTATTTGCCGATGTTTTACCAGAATTTGTAGAGCTTTATCATACAAAAACCAACAAAAAATATTTTGACATGATAGGATAAATACCAAAGATAAATTAAGGTTGCGTTAAAATTAAATAAATATAAATGAAAACAACATAATGTACAAATGAAGGAAAAGAGTAAATAAAATAGTATAGATATAAAATAGACAATGATAAGAATATAAAAAATTACGCAAACCATTAGGTTAAAATGTAACAGTAGACGTAATAACACGCAAAATAGATAAGTAGAAATGAAAAAAACAAAATTTTACATACTAAAAATGGAAAATAAAGAAGTAAGTAAGGATTACATAAAAGTAGAGAGAGAAGATATAAAATAATATTAACAATAATAAATTAATAAAAAAGTGGGGCGAAACATCGGCAATTTTTTTTTCTTGTGACAGAATCCCTGACCATCTTCTTCATAATTTAAATGA
>NW_027108542.1:110008-149776 GCF_000696795.3 Halyomorpha halys
CTATAAAAATTTAAGCATTTTTAATCGCAAAAGAGATAACAGAATCAAATCGATAGAGAATTAAAAAATATTGGAATAATATTTATTAAAATATTGGAGCTATATAAACATTACTTCCTTCTTTAAAAATTATTATTGTCTATTTTATTTGATTTATGGTGTTTTACTTTATTTTAATATTTTTTTGTATTTTATTCTAAAGCTCTAAAGCCGATCTTGAATGCATGTTATGTAAATTTGGAACTTAACCATCTCCAGATTATTCAAGTGGATAAATCTTTGTTACATAAAATAGGTTCTTTGAAACACTATAGATGATTATCATTAAATAATAAAGACAGAATGTAATGATTGACAACAATGAAGTTTCGGAATACAAAATTGAGTAAATAAGCGAATACAATTCTAATACCAGTAAACCAAATGTTTAGAAAACAATTTGCAAACAACAAAGAAGTTTGGAATACTAAATTTAGTAAGAAGAATAAAGTATTTTGTGTTTCATTAGCGCATAAACAATCCATATTGACCTCCGAAGTCAAAATGTAAATGCTCTGAATAAATAATTTAGGGTAATGTAGGAAGTCTGTTTTAATTTAAATTAGTTATTGTTTATTTATTGACCGAACAAAATCGTTTCATATTCATCCCATCCAGTTAATACAACGGAATTTCAGTTCGAGCCAATTCAATAATTGATCACTTGATAGATATCAACATAGCTAATTTATGTATGTATGTCGTGTCATATAATTAGTGAATCTGTAACTAAATTAGTTATTTATACTATTATTTTAGTAATTTACCATCGGTTGGATATTGTATACGTTGAACTCTTTAGGTATGTTTAATAAAATTTATTTGGCTATTCTGATCTTGATCTTGAAGTGAGATGTATTATTTAATCTTTTGTCGTATTCAATTTTTATGATTCTTTGAAAAAATACAGATTTTGTATGGAATTACAATATAATAAACATTCCCTTTTTTTTATGACTTGAATACAATCTAATATCAGCTAGAAAATCAATAAAAAAACCTACTTTTTCACAGTTTAAATTGATATTCTTCCATTCGAAGTTATTGCTAATATTCCATTAAAAATTTCCAATCTTTTAGCAAAAAAATTTTAACCTGAAGCGATTTTTACAAGGTCAAATTTTAAAAAATGGCATAAATATTACGATTTTTTTTTTTTTATTTTAGTCGAGAATATTCATTTGCGCGAAAATCGGGTTTTCTGGTTGCTTTTTTCAAAATTATGTTCAATACTAGGTACTTCTTATATATATGTATTGTTTTGTCGTGGAGACAGTCATGGTTTTTGATATATATGTAAAAACAATTTTTTTATTTATTTTCGTTTCCTGAAAAATACATTCCAGATTGGAGGTAGTATAATTTATAATCTGATTCAGTAACTACCTTCCCCCCCCCAAAAAAAAAGAATCTCTTAGAGACTATCTTTAGTTGTACCTTATCATAATCATACTCATTACCCAACGGTTCTCAGAGTTGGTGCCGGGGCACCGCGGGATGTTTCACCCGTATGCCATTGGTGCCGTAAGCTATTTTTTCAAAATATTAAAAAAAATAATTAAACAGTGAACATACAGTGCATTCTAGCATTAGTACATTCCCCCCCCCTAAATACTTAACTGCTCCAAGGATAATTGTGGTGACATTTTTATATTCTTTAAGCCCAGCAAAGGTGCCGTGAAATTATTTTAACCAAAGAACTTAGTTGAAAACTTTGTTTCATGATGAAAAAAAGTTAGGGAATTGCCGCTCTTATCAAGCAAATAGATTATCAGCCTGGAAAATGGATTTCGAAATACTAGAAGGATTTGAATATTTTACATATTTACATACATATTTGAATATTTTATAACAAAACTTTTTTTTTTTACATGTTTTGTTATTAGTGTTATCTTTTACCCCACAGAAAAATCCTTCACGCCAATCATAAATGTTTGATACTCTTGAAGAGAGACAACGTAGAGATAAATATTCCTACATACATTGTTCATTATCTTCATATTGAGACAGGTCTTAAAGGCGTTTTTAAGGTATCTCAGATAGTTAATTAACAAGTGTTAAGAAGACAAATTAAATAAATATTGCTTTAATGACCGGAATAGAAAACATATTCCTAAATAATAAAAAATAACATTCAAGTTAAGGAAAAGAAATCGAAAGGCAATATTAAAACAAAACTACTCAATTTAATTCAACAAACTAAAAAAAAAAAAAGAATTTTCAGAATTTTATGAATAATACAGTTTTTTAAAAGTAAAAGAAATGTGCAAAACATAATATTTTTAGTTGAGTAGCCTGCTTCATACTCAAACGATACTCTAGTTGCAATAACTTAATATTGTTTCAAAAACACATCAGTATAACACGATGCAGGGGAGAGATATTAGTTTGTAATTATATATTTTTTTTTTTGGGGGGGGATGTTTCCAAAGGGGCCTACTTTGTTTGTTATAATAATATATATTTTAAAATAAAATTAGATTTTATTTCGTACGTTTTTATGGGTTAAGCGTGTGCCACATTAAAGAGGTGCTAAATTAAAATATATTTATCCTCGTTTTTCATCACCACGTCTCAAATATATTATACGAAGTTTTTAGTAATTGCCGATTGTTGTATTTTAGTTACTATGATATATTAGTTATTTTGTAATTACCATGTTGATGGATGTTGCAGGTGGTTGGAGCCTCCGGGACGTGACGCTGAGGATCCTGCCTCCAGCAGTGCAGCGAGGAGGGGAGGCCACGTTCCTCTGCCACTACGATCTTGAAGGAGCACACCTCTACGCCGTTAAGTGGTACCGAGGTCAGAGAGAGTTCTACAGATACTCCCCCAACGAAAATCCACCAATCAAGATATTCGCCTTTGCTGGTATCAACGTTGATGTGAGTACCGATATATTTTTTCATTTACAATTGTAATTTCAGAAACAGTTTTCTAGTTATGAACACTATATGTTATCATTGATTCGCTCCCATGTGCTGTCCGAGTCAGCTAATTTAATCAACAGCATTAAAAAAATTTATCCGTACCAACGAGGGATATAATTTGCCTGTTAATTTTAAAATAAAGTATGAATTGTCCATTTTTAAACATACACGGGAAATTCTGGAAATATATTTTCTGATTGGAAAAAAACAACTGTCAAAATATAGACTGAAAATGGAAATATTTTCGGCCAAGATGTTGGTCTTCTAAGAAGCTCCTTGTTCTATTTGCTATTGTTCCGTGAGATCCAAACCAGAGACTTGAACTCCTGGAATTTTCCTTTAAGGAAAGGGGTGCATTTTTTTTTTAATTTCCTTTTTTTCCATTTTGCACTCCACCCACTCGAACGAGGTCATTAATTTGACTACAAACGGCACACATGTTACTGTTAACTCTTTACTTGGATTGAAGATCCCCAAGCCCGCTCTATCCTCCACATGTATCCTCTTCGAGATCCCAGCGTAAGCGTAAGCCATTCCTGTTTCTGATCCTGAGGACGCTGAGTAAGTGCCTTAACTAAATTTGTCGCTGCCCTTAAAAACTTAAAGATTGTATGTACCTTTAAATTAAATGAAGTATCTAAAGTTTGTTATATTTTTTAAATTGAAATATTAAATTTACTTCATTATATACTAATATACATTTCTATATTAATTTTTGTAACACATTTTAATTTTTATCTAACATATGGATTAAAATAATTAGTGTCGGCTTTCCCGCTTAAACGGTGATGTCTTGATTTCGACCTTACACGGATACGCGAGGTTCTACTTTAGATGCTATATATGATATAATATTCAAAATAGGTTATTTCTGTTATGAAGAAAATTTATACCGCAATTATGTAATAATCTATACAACTCTAAGAAATTCCAATTACTGCTTCTTTAATTGTAGCTCCTCAACGATTCTGATCAACCTCAGATTAATACATCGAATTTGTTCTCCAGGTGACAGCTGCTCTAACCTGGTCTTGGAGATACCCAGTCACCAATTTTCATGAACCCACTCTTCTCCTTTATCCTCCAGAGCTAATGGAATTTCAAAGTGGCCTTTGGTTACTGCCGGGATATTGGTGGAGGTGGAATTTTTCTCAGTTCCAGCTACCGATATAGAACTACTTTTATTGAATATTTACATAAGGCATCTATCTACTCAGTTTTTTTAATTATTGATTTCTTTTGCATTATTTAAAACATTAACTGACCGTTTAACATGTTTTGTTTCAACGTATTTTAGTAACATAAAAATCTTCCGCAATGTGCCCCGTTAGTGAGACGTGCACCTGTTGGTATATTTTTTAATTACTTACTTTTTAATCTTTATTTTTACTCCCTTACTCCATTTTCTACTATTTCCTTATTCTTTCGAAACTTACCTTATTTTAACTTATATGTACCAATGCCATATTTTCGGGACAACTGACAGTCACATGTTAAAATAATACAAACGTTCGATTCACGAACATTAAAAATTATCAATCGGTTAATTTGATGAGTCAGTAAAACAAAAAAATAGAGGGGAGATTAGGATTCTTAAACATGCTGATGATAAGACCAGACAAGAACATAATCACAGAATGGACAAAGATTGTAACAAGAAGAAATGTGACATTGAATTACAATTCTTGCCATTCATTTCACATGAAATATGATTTAATTAATAATTATATAGACAAGGCAATAAGAATTGCCGATGTTAGTAGATTTATATAGTAAAAAGTAAGATATTTTAAATATTCCTGGAAAATGTTGATCCAAAAGAATCAATTAAGAAGATTTGGAATACAAAACTTAAATACTCCAAAAATAAATCTGATAACAAAATAATAAATAATAAAGCAATCAATAAGAAATTTTATGGATTCGATTACATAAAGGGATTATCTTATTTAAATATTATGGTGTTAATGAATATGCCTTATGTTACAGACCCAGTTATAACATTAAAATTTATTTTAGTAAATCAAAGGACAAAATAGATACAAAAGTCAATCTGGATTCATACATAAAATTCCTTGTTTAAACTATCCAGCTCTACATAGGTGATACATAGCAATTGTTGAGTAGTACAATGTATCAACACAGCAATGATATAAGAAACAAGAAGGGATCTCAACTGTTTTATTGAGTACATCAAGCACCTAAAAACCAACATCAATTCGACTTTGACTATACAATAATTTTACATGAAGAAAATAATATGTTCAATAGACAAATACTTGAATCTATTTACATATATAACAGAATACATTGATTATACACTGAATTTTTAAACAGACACCATTTGTACTAACATTATGCAGAGATTTTAAGCAAAGTTAATTTATGAAAAATATTGGTAAATTTTATGTTACTATTTACTTCTAACAGTTATTTACTACTTCTATTTCAAATTAAAGATTTGTTGTATATTATGGGACGAGAAGAAATATAAGTATAAGTAATATAAATATAAGTATAAGAAATATAAATATAAGTGTTTTTAAAAAGGAGTATTTCAAATGCGTTACTGAAAGTAGTGGACGGAATCTCACAAGAGGAAATCGTAACATAAAAAAAGACAATTCTTCCCAGCCGGACCCGCCTCGCTAAGACACATTTTTTTCGTACTCTCCATTAATAAGGAAATAGGGAGTTAAGGTACAAGGAATATGATGGTAGAAGTTGGTATCCTTTTTCTACCATCGATATTTTAAGGGTTATTTAACTTGTACATTGTATGTGCAGAGTCATGGGCGCCAAGTGCGTCGGTCTGATGACAGCTTTGTATATCTGGAGCTTGAGCCTGAGTGATAGCTGCGGAGATTTTAGTAGATGATACAGTCGATAGCTCTTCTGTCGGACGAGCTGCAGGCTCTCACGAACATGGCTAGAAAATGTGGGCGATCGAGTGTGACTTTGAGATAGAGCAGGGAGGTGGAGATCCGTTGGTCGACCTCTTCAATCCTGAACTGAGTAGGCAGTGGTTTCTTACCTTTTTGGTATGACATCACTATAGCGTCTGTCTTGGCGGGATTCACTCTAATTCTAATCCGCTTGAGTTCGGCAGCGATGGTGTTAGCCGCCTCCTGTGCATGAGACAGCGCAGTTGGAGCAATAATGCTGGAGCCATAGATGCCGATGTCATCCGCATATGGGCAGCAACCACTGCCTTCGGGTGCTGAATCGATACTACCGGGGCTGTGAAAAGCACGAATAGTGTTGGTCCCAGCACAGAACCTTGGAGCACTCCACAGGAGGTAGGAACAGGAATTGAAAAGCTCCCGCCAACCCGTACGAATCGCTAAGACACCTTTTTCTAACCTTCTAGAAAGAAAAATAATAAATAATTAAATATATAAAAATGAAAAGGAATGTATATAAGTTTGCAAACTAATACATAATATAGTTGGTGACGATAGCAGCGTGGTAAGACACCCGGGAAGCGGCAGTCCTATATCACTTTTGAAATATTAGCTTAAAACGGGGAGAAGAGACTTTCAGAAGTTAATTCAGGCAATATTTAAAAAGAGCCTGAAATTAAAAGAAAAATGGCATGAAAATAAATTATAAATTTTAATAATAAAAGTTAAAAAAAGGCCAAAATACATTTTGCAATAAATCCATGATAAACCTGACCTGAGAGTATGGAAGGTTAAAAATAGTGTATTGATAAGAAAGTGATAATAATTTTAAGTTGATCCGTAACTAAACGTTTTAAAAATAAATAAAATAGTCCCACAACAGGTAATTATACGTAAGCTAAGACAAGCTTATTAATAAATTAATATGATTACGTATTTTTTTATTGTTTCATAATGTGATTTTGACTGATATCACTGGCCTGCAAAAAGTTTTTAAATATTTGGATGTGAGGTGAAAATTTTATGTTTAAATTGTGCTAAATTATTAGTATTAATGATTTTGTTAAAATGAATGTATAACATAAGCTAATTATTACATTGTCTTTGAGGATGGTCGAATTGGCCGAAACGTTGAAATTTTAAATAATGTTTTGAGACTTAACTTGAATACTAAATAATTTAATTAAACAACAAAAAAGTCATATACTTACCAGTACTTCTTGATTAAATTCTTACTTTATAAAAAATATTTCTTGAAGTATTCAATTATTCGCATATCATGAACAATATTAATGGAGATTAAGGCACTAGAAAGATTTCCTTAATTGACACATCTTGTTTTTTTTTATATCAGATACGGTAAAATCATTAAATGAACGTTTTAAAATTTGAAAGTTATTTCATTACATTACTGTAATATCCGAACATTAACATGTTGATGGAAAAATTTAAATTTTGTTATTGTTTAATTCATTTGTATAGCGCAATCCGCTTTCCGATATTTTATACTTATTTCACTTATCTTACTCATATTTGGAGAGAGGGCCTAAAATGATGAATTTGAGGGATTAAAATCTGTATGATAACGTTCGTTCCTGGAATCCAAAGAGGATATTACCGAATACAAAGCCGACCGGAAGTTTGGCCTCCCATTGTGAAGAACATATCTCAACGTTGCGACCCATCATGTATTCACGTTTATCATCCATACCAAATTAATATTTAACGCAGCACTCAAAGCTTTGCAACCGTATTACCTTTGTGGAGAGTTTAGCTTGTGTTTGATTTGGCAATTCTGTCAATTTTCTCGTAGACTTTTAAATGTTTCTATTGAGTAGTTTTCTAAAAAAACTAGAAATTCCTTGAACTTTTTTTTTAAATTAAATTATTTATTATGTGGTGGAACATAATACAATCGTTTTTATGTATAGTTATCTGATTGTATTATTCACGTAGAATATATTCACATCTAAATATTTTCATTGTTAAGAATCAATTTGGTCATAACAAACAAATTAATATATATTGCGACTGAATTTTGTTCAAAATTGAATACGTTGTACATTAAAACTGACTCCGGATCTTCTACAACAGCAATGGCTTAACGGGACTGGTCATGTATTATTGTTTCGTAACTTTAATTATTCTTGTATGTAAAGATTTAATGTCATTGACTGAACTTGCATAAAAATTTTGTTTGATGCCACAAAGAGTAAAAAAATCAGTGATATAAAATCTGGAGAGCATGACAATAACGCTCAAAATAATCACTTTTAACATCAGTTACTTTTTAAAATGTAATGTTAATGTTTATATTTCATTAACAAAGTAGTTAGAACACGTATTAATTTATTTATTATAATGTTAACAATTACTAACAATGAAAATCTCTTAAACAAGTCGTTAATAATTAACATACCTTCATATTTATATTATTTTTTCTTATTTTTAAATCAATAACTTATATTTTCAGTTAGGATACAACCCTAAAACACTCTATATCTAGCGATACGCTAATAATAGTTGACAACCAATTACTTATTAGTAAATGTAAGTCAAAACTTTAATATTCTTAAATGTACTATGAATTGTTTATATTTGTCGTTTTGTATTATTTTACTAACACAGAGCCATTCTTAATCATGAACAACTTTGCTTAATCTATAACATTAGTTAAAAATCATTCATTTTTTTTTCAATTTAAAAAAGAAATAATTACTTTTAAATAGAAATAAAGCATTTACAACAGGTCGATATGTAAATGTAACTGTATGTAAACAAATGTAAAACCTAGAAAACTGGAGGAAAGTCCTCCGAACAATTACAGAATCGATGTGCGATCAGAGCCTTAACTCATGCAGGAGAACTGTTTGCAGAGACTGGTCAATGAATATCTCACAATATGAAGGCTAGGAGGTTAAGATGTGGCTCGAAGCAATCCATCAGGATGCCTCTACAAAACAATGAAATGCTTGTATAGTAGGAAAGAGACCATATGGGAGACCAAAAACCAGATGGATAGAAAGAATCAACAAAGATGCAAAAGAGCTGCATGCAGAAATCTAGAAAGCAGTAGCTCAAGATAGTCAGGTGTAGAGAAGGCTGGTTTGACCGGTCAATGACATACAAGAAATGTTGATTTAACCGAAAAAAAAAATGTACAACTAATCAGTAAATTATACTATTATCAACATGAATCCTCAGCAAGAGTGTAAAATATGTAATTACAAGCAAGACTTAAACACTTTATTACATATTGTAAAAAAATTTTAATATATAACAATTGAAGGATAAATCAATAATTTCCTAGAAAAATGGAAAATCTGAATGGGTTTGATATTTACAAACCAAAAACGATAGATGTTAATAAATAATTTGTGTAATTTTAGTTCTGGGGTTACAAATTATAGAGAGTTGGGTAATTTGATTAAAATGTGATTCTATTATAGTGTAAATTAATAATAATAATTTTAAATGTATTAAAACGGCTTTGGCTTTATATTTTTTGAAATTTTTATAGTTATAGTTTTATTAATTATGGAACATTATTAACACTGCGTTTTACCCTATTAATAATTTTACTTTAGGACACTAATTCTAATGTTGTTGTTGCCTATCGTTATTTATTTTATATAATTATTATTACTCCTTTGTTTTTAATAATACAGATTTTACCGAAAAAAAAATTCTTGAAAAGAGATAACCATTTACTATATGTGTTATGTCTGGAGATAAGCTTTGTTTTTATTGGGTTATTACCTAAATAAAAAAACACCTCTATAAATGAATGAACGTACAAGTAAGCCGTGTATTTGTTATTTTAAACAGTCATTGCTAAACACTTTATTTGAAGTTTATATTTTTAACTAGTGTGCAAAAGTACTTACCCAGAGATAGCAAAATAACAAAACGCCTCGTCCAGAGTTAGCCCTAAGCAAACAGAAAGTTGATAATCAGTAGAACAACATTATGTGATCATGTTTACCAAATTCTGGAAATTTCACATATTCAAAGCCATTTTTTTTTTTTTTTAACGCATATATTTTATAAGTTAAATAAAACCAAAGAGGTTCTTTTCCATTTCTCATTTTTATTCTCAAACAAATAAAATTTATTAAAAAAATTAAGAGAATAAAATATCTTTTGAATAATTAAGAATAAGTAAATAAATTAATTTAAAAAATAAAATTCCATAAGAAGGTGAGCCCCATCAACTAGTTATTGATGAGGAAATTCCAGAATTAATAAATATCATGAAATGACATAAATACCTCCTTTGAATCTAAATATGCTATAAAAGAAGCTTTTTCGGGATAATGTAATTGCAAACGATAAAGAGCTCAAAAAAAAAATTCTAAAAACCTAGAGCTAGATGTAACTACTCAAAATAAATAACAAGGAAGATATGATCTTAATATTTTGCAGACTTTGTATTTTAACTCTGAATTTACTTTTTTTTTGTTCCATAACTTTATAGATTTTTCTGTCATTTAACTTATTGATTGTTTTCTGTAATTAAAGAAGGACAGGTTACAAAATTTATATATATTATATATGCCCTTAAATCTGGCGGAAAGTATTCTGTATAAGGTAATTTAAAAGTTTTTTTTTTAATTAAATATAATATAATTTATTTTGTTTCCAAAAATATCTAATAATTCAAATTTAAAAGTATAATTTTAATTATAATCCAGAAAAACCCAAGAAAAAAAAAACAGTGGTTGGTTTGCTCCTACAGGTTGCCCGCTCGTCAAATATTTTTCGGCTGCTATCGGGGGAAGGGAAGACTGCTGAATAAATGAGCAGCCTATGAATCTTTGAGTGGCTCTCCTCTTTCTCCGCTCTCCTTCTTTTATTCAGTCTTTGTCGCCTTCGGTTTTGTTTTCGGTCCAAACAGCTATTTTATTGAGCTTTTGAGAATTTACTCAATGCCAAAAGTAATTTTTTGCTCTTAGTGGAAAGTAACGCCAGAAACCATTTACTACATCGAAGGATATTGCATAATCATGATGCAGTGGTTTTCGACTAGAGAATATTGTAGTCTGTGAAAGTAGTGTTATGTATAAATGTACATTACGTCTGACATTATCGTATGGTTCACAATTACTCTTCCAAATTGCCAAATGTAAAAGAAATCATTTCAAAATGTTGTATAACGAAAATTGAAAAAAAATATGATCATTGAAAATATATATATAAAAAATAAAATTAGGGATTTACTAGATGTAAAGTGTGATAAATTAGCTGTATATCTGGTGAACTCCATTCCCTCAAATATGCGTGATGTACCCTTCCCTCGTTAAAATCCGGTCTATTTAACTACCTTTTGCTTCAGAAATCTAATATGTTATTCTAATAGTACAGATATTTTGGAAATAACTTATTGTTTTGTTTTTTATTTAGTCAGTTTTTTAAATAATCTATTTTTTCTGTGTATATAAGTTATAATTAAGTGTGACCACTCTGTTTTATCGGCAATAAATGTTATAAAATTAAAATTACCTTTGTGATTGTTCTAAAGTGACCTAGTCCCAGAATAATAATTTTTTTTTTCATTCCATAATTTTTTTAAAATGCGTATAAAATCTATTAAATTCTTAATTCAGTCAACTTAAACCTTCAGAAGTATCCTAAAGATTATAAAAGTTAATTAATGATTAAATTTTAGCTTCAGGTTTAGGGTAAGCTCTATATAAAATGAAGGCGAGCCCGTCTAGTATTCTTAGCAATCATGGAATGATATAGGTCCCCATAAATGCAAATATTATGTAAAATGAAGGAATGTACTCTAGATACATGCAATATGTATAAAAGTTTATATATCTAGATAAGATATTATGCTAGGTATGTGTGAAACTCAGAAATAAATCATAACTATAAATCGCAAGACCTAAGGATTCTTTCAATTCTAGCCAAAAATTGACTTAATAAAAGACAACTTGCGAAACTATGAAAACTACACTGAGCATTGTGAAAAAAACGACGATTATTTATCATTAATAATAAAAAAAACTATATCACAAAGAATGTTGATCTATAGCGGAGCCTACTTAAGTTCTATAAATTTCCTTCACTCGCAAAGAGATCTATTCTCTCTAACTCTATCTGCTCGCATTGTTTTCTCTAAACAATACGTTCTCATACATGTCCCGCAATAAGGATAAATCGCTTCTATTTGCACTATAGAGGAGAAGAAAAGTGAGGAGTGGAGAGAGGATTTCCAACATCAACCAAGGGAGAAAGTCTGATTTTGTTTCAAACTTTGTTCCCATTCGATAAATGAAATTTATTCGATGGAGAGATTGTTTATAAAACAAATAAAACGAACAATTTTGGAATAGTTTCTTGTTCTTTACTTAATTAATTTTTTAATCAAGCTAATCACTCATCTTGTAGGTTCATTAAAAGAGAAAATTAATAAATATCATTTCAACATTGAAATCATAAGATCTTCATCAACTTAATTAATCTAAACTTTTTTTTCATAATCTTTATCCACTAATTTTATAACTGAGTATTGACAGCATTTACTCTCTCTCTCTCAAAATTTGGGATAATACATTTCAAGATGAAGAAGAATATATGTCTTAAAAACAATAGTGTGTTCATTTTACATTAACCCATTCTTAACGGATGCCTCCCGTCAAACTAACTCAAACCTCCGCAAGGTTAGCAATGCTATATCCTATCCTAAAAAGAAATTCCAAACTAAAACCAGAAACAACTGTTCTTATATTTAAAACAATCCTCAGGCCACTGCTGATGTACGGCTGTCAAGTCTGGGGAGCGGCATCCTCCACGAAAAGAAAAAAACTACAATATTTTCAAAATAAAGTCCTAAGAATCGCAGTTAATGCTCCTTGGTTCATAATAAATAGTCAATTGCATCGCGAATTACAAATGGAGTCACTTAGGAGTGATTATATGAGGATTATATCAAAAAACGGTTCATGAATTACATGAACCTACAACCTGGGAAACCCAACCTCAACCCGAAGAGTGAAGCCCAGACTGCTGCAGGACATTCTTTTATAAATTTTTAATAAATATAAAATAATTCATACTCACAATACCTCTTTTTAATTATTATTATTATTCATTTTATTTATCCATTATTATTATTATAATTTTTTTCTCTCTTCCCTTTTTCAAGTTAACTTGTTTCTTTTTACTATTAGAAGATCATTGTTTGTTTTATTTAAGTGTACAAACATTATTATTTTTTGTTATTAATTTTACTTTCCTCTTTTATTAAGAAGCATTATTCTTATCTATTTATTTTCTTTTTTTTTCTTTTAATAAGAACATTTTATATAGTTAGGGGTGTCATTTGTGACACATTGTGACATGACTATACCCCTTCATAATCAACCGTTAAAAAATATATGTAATATAAGTTATATCAACCATGTATATACGGCACACCAGGTCGATCTGGTATATAAAAAAAAAAAAAACGGATACCTCTGGGGCAAGGAATCATTTTCCCATTGGATGTCCGTTAAATAGAAGTTTAGAGAATGTATATGAATAGTGACTCAGCAGTCAGAGGTAACAAAAGAAGAGACACTTTTAGAGTAGTAAGGACTCCCAGAGTGCATTGATCTTGAATTTTTTAATACTTTTGGGAGAATATATCCTATCGAAATATGGTAAATATTAATTTCATGGATAATACAGTTTTTCTGCATGTAGTGAATTGGTTGGTAGGGAAATTCCATTTGCAGGAAAAGCAGAGTCACGGAACAGGGTCAAAGAGAGAGCAGAGGAAGCGATAAAGTTGTAAAATGGTTTTAGAGGCAGCCGCTAAAATTTTACAATCCGTTGACACATTTGCATGGGCAAAGAGCTCCTAGGACTCGGACCTTAATGACGCCTCGCTTGTAAATAGCTCTTCAACTCGCGTCTCTTTTATGTCCTTTTTTTTACAGTATTAACGTTTTTCTCGTAAATATCCATCCCTGCCGATTGTTCTACCAAAGGGTTGTGAATTATTCTGTAATTTTGTAGTGGTGTTATGTATAGTATTGGAAAAATAGGTTATCTTTATACTTTATTTAACTAGAAATATGCCATCAATATAAACATTAAACATACTATTTGTAAGTAACTACTACTTTTAAAGGCTATGAGGTACTAGTATGTAAATGAAATCTGTAAGATTTTATATTAAACAAAATAATAGATTAAATAAAATTTCGGTTATCTGCAAAATGTGTGCTCTGAAAAATAGATTATAATTATTTGTTACTTTTACCCATCCATGAGTCTACAATTCTACGAATTTCTTTTTTAATTCTGCATTTTAAGTCATTTTTGTTTATTATAAATATAGACGTTTTTATGACTGGAGAACGAGTAGATAGGTAAACTTAGGTAAATTATGTAATTTTTTTTAATCGTTGAATTGACTAATTTTTAATTTGGCTTTCATTATATATTTTTATTGTAAGCTTATTGATTGAGGGAAATAAGTTCTACGATATTTTATAAACTAAAATGGATTCCGAACGTTTTTTAAGTAGACATTATCCCTATTGCATTGAATAATTTTGATTTCTTTTTTTTCCAATTCGGTTTTAGATTCAGTGAAGGATGAAACGAAAAGATTTGGTAAAATTAAACTCATATCAAGAATTAATATTCAATTAACAACATTATTTTATGAATTTTAATGATCGGGGATTCAATGAAGGAAAGTACTTGATTTTGAAGAATCGATTAGCAATTACCAAATAAATAACGCATAAAAAGTTTTAAAAAATATTCCTTGTTGTCAATTAGAATCATTGATAATTTCAACTTGAACGTCAGAGTAACAATTTTTAAATACATTATTCAGTCTGAAATATGGAACTTTTGGACAATTGGTTCGTCACATGTGTGGATAGAAAGCAGATATTTTGCAGTGGCTGAATTCTTTAATGTTAGGAATTAAACACAAATTAACATAGGCCAACGTATCACTAATAGCCTAATATCCATATAAACAGTTCCACAACGGTGGCAAACAGTTTTGTTGTCGAACTAATGTTAATTTTATGTTAGTGATAACAAGGGGTTAAGAAATAAGCACGAGAAATTCGCTTTTCAGGAAATTATTGTCCACTTTTTATCGAAGAAATTAGAATTTTCCGTATAAATTAGGAATCAAATAGCTCGTGTTTTTCATTTTCATACGGCTTCAGAATTATATTGAGATAAAATCTTTATTTACATATATATTTTATGAAAGCACAAATGTATCAGAAACATCACAGAAATATTTGATTCGATAGTTACAAAAAAGAATAAGCTACCACCAATATACATCATTGGTGGTACAGCTTTTGTATTGAGGTTCAGATATATCGCCGCACAAGTTATACCCTGGCTATTAACCCCGCGGCCTTATCTATCGGACTAATGTATTGCTTTGAGTTCAGAATGTATCACCAAATGTATCATCTTCAGAGCGCCTATCGAAAACTCTAGTATTTGATTCCATTTTCCACAGCTGTTTTTACTTTTTTTATAATATCATAAATACAACTTTATTTTCCTTATTAAATACATTGAGAACATTAAGAAATATATAATACATGAAATATACCTTAAAATATTATAAATTAACTAACACAACAGATTCTCAAATGAAGGGTATATCAACACAAATATAATTGTATCTTCATAAGAAAAAACTCAGACAAACCTGACCAATTGCTCTCACCATACGTGTCAGACTAACTGGGCATAATTTCCAATTTGATACACCAAAAATCATACGTCGGTAAATAAACAAATTTATGTGAAATTTGCATACTTACATTTTTCGGGCTATCAACAAAAATATTGCTGTAATATATTATTATTATTACTGTGTTACTAAATATTAACTGCTTTAAATATTATTATTATATAACTGAATATCTGCTACAACTAAATCTTACTATTATATCATTATGTTACTAAAATATTAACTACAATCAATGATTTCAAATAATTACGTATTAAATAATGAGGATTCGATATAGTTGTAAATTATTAGAGATAATATGAAAATAACATATTAACACCCAACACATTCGATAAATATATCAAAGGAAATAATTTGTTCTAAGTAGTCATAAAGGCATACTAGACTGATACTTGTAGTTTGTAATGTAAATTTATTTATTAATTTATTTTTTCAGAGCAAGGTCCTCAAGACATTTATTTAAAAATTATAAATATCGAGTAATTTTAAGATCCAAATCATATGAAGTTGGATTCTATTAGAGGATTAAACTGAGGACTATAGTGGTTTATTATTATGAAGATTTATTGATGTTATAATATATTGGGTTAGTATTAGGAAAACATTTGTAGGAACTTTTTGATAGCATAAGGAATTATTGAGCAAAGACTCTACATTCAGCTTAATCTAAAATTCCGATCCCTATGGAACCTATCCTATCAATACCGATATATCCTTAAATTTAATGCAAGTGTTATAATGCAATATAATGATACAATTTATACTTCAAATCTAAGGATCCTTCGTGCTTAAAGTTTGGAGGAGTTATGAAATGGTTCATAAGGTTTATAAATATTATTGGACGAACATCATTAGACAATGGTATTGACCTTCACCAATCCATATCAAGGATGTTAGCTCAGCATTATTCCTTTTTTTTTTCTTTTCTTTCTAACATACATCAGATTCAAAATCCATTTTACCGTTAAGTTCCACTCTACATCAGTTGTACGAATTAATAAAGTAATTTCTGTTTGAGTCTAGAATTCGATTTCGTATTTATTGTAGCTCTATTTCATCCCCAACTGACCCCAGTCGATAATGCCAACATCATGGATTAACGTATCGCAAAAGACGGCGCGGAGGATACATCCAGTCACTGTTGAGGATACAGCGAACAGAACTGACTGATAAGGGAACAGAGTTAGGTAGAGTTCTTGGAGCCGCAGCCAACTTTGACAAGTCAATTTGGACTCGGCGCGATAATCAGATCAAAGGTCCCTCCCTTCCAGGCAATTAGCACACCTCCACTAGCTTCTAGCTTCTAGTCACAGCTCTCTACATCTTCGTCCTCTTTCTTTTCTAAAGGAAAAATCTCATCTATAGTAGTGTCTGAATAATGAAATAGTCTTATTCGATAAAGGAAATAGACATTTCATTTTAGTTAACCAGGAAAAGTCTTTCTTTCAATCTTCAATAAATGGACATAGGATTGCTGAACAGATTCCATATATTGGCATTTTAATACTAATTTTAATTTGACTCTTAAATTTTGTAAATTTTACTCTTCTGTGTATTTTTTTTAAAATTTATTTCATGTGATTTACAACTGTTCAAATAATAAATACAATAAGTAAATATGTTGTATGTTTCATATACACTTGAAAACCTTGGGAAGGAAGCACCCATTGGTGGTACTTCAAGCATTAATTTAAATTAGAAGGTCCCCACCATCTTCTTTTCAGACGCCTCGGAGGATTATTAGGAATTGTTAAGGATGAAAGATTTAGAATTAATGGGTTAGGATGGGTAAGGAGTTTGGAATGAAAAGACGCATATCTGTTTTGGGCCAAATCTGCAACGAATGGGATGTTAAGATCTTTGTGAATGAGTTTATTTGTAACGTAATAATATCAAGGATCAACGTAATACCTCAAGGATTTTACGTAGGATTTTGGATTGTAAGGATTGGATGCGGGAGGAATTTGATGGTTTGGTAGAGCCTCAGAGCTCAATTACATTTGTCCAAATTGGTCTGATTATCGAGGTGTATACTAATTTTTTGTAGTGAATGGGAAGCTTAGAGCGTTTGTCAAGTAAGTGTTGTTGCAATCGGGATCTACGAGCAGTTTCCTGTCGTTTCAGTGTTGTGTGTGGATTCCAAATAAGTCTCTTGTTAAGATGGAGTCCTAAGAATCGAATCTGTTCAACAGGCGTTAGTGGAGTATTTAGAAAGGATACTGTAGGACAGGAGGGTAGAGGTTTACGACGGAGAGTAAAGGTGATCTGATGGGATTTGTCAGAATTTATTTTGATTCTCCAGTTTCGACACCATTCTTCAATAGATGTTATGTGTGTCTGTAGTGTTTGTGATGCATAGTTGGGTCGTTGTTTACAGACAGTATACATGTGTCATCAGCGTATGTTGTTAGGACTGTGTTTGGGTGGGTTGGGATGTCAACTGTATAAACCGTATAAAGAATGGGACCTATGATACTACCTTGAGGAACAATTTGAGAAAAGAGAGATGAGTAGGCTAGGTTATGATTTACTTTAAAAGTTCTATCAGAGAGGTAGGGTAGTGTAAAAATAAATAAATATTTATAAATGTCAGTTAGCAATACTAGGATTCTCTACGTCTTGATATGATATGACTAATTATTTATGTGTCAGCTGTCGAAAGATTATTTTTACATATTTCGTGGGTTTTCCGAGGAGAAAATAAGTAATTTTTCACGTTTACTACTAACAGTATATATAAAGTAAGTAATGTTCATTTATGAAGTAATATATATCTGGTATTTGGTGGGGGAACAAGTAGGCTTAGTGGTCCTTTTTGCCAACCCCTGACGGCTACCTAAGTTGCCGCCGCGTACTAACCAACGTGGGAGTGAAGATTCATTCCTCAGGACCGCCGAAAAATGAATGTTAACTGCCCCAGGTGGGAACCGAACCTTCAACGTTCCGAAACCGAGTGCACTGGGACCTGCGCCCCAACCGCACGGCTGTCAAGTCCCTGTATATATCTAGAAGTTTATACCTTTGATGTACCTTGTATATATAATAGTGTGCATAATATACATTTTCAATAAGACCATAAAAATAATTTTAATTTTTGTACTGGTGTTTATCAATATTTTATTAAATGAAAAGTTGAATTCATCAAATTAAAGTAATAATTCTGTTTCATAATTTTATATTTGTAATTAATTTACATTCTAAAAATAAATACGATTTCAGTTATCACCTTATTCTAACTAGAGAAGGAAGGCACAGTTTTCATTCTGTGGGGCCGTTACGAAATAAAAGTCAACCTACCCACGCCAGAATAGGAACGCTGCTTAGGTGACTTCTTAGTTCTCTCATCTGAAAAAGGTGGTTAGCAGATAAACCTCTACTTAATTGTGGTCCTAAGGCTTCCGATGTTTTATTTTAAGTGGAGCTATACTATAGTGGTGAGGCCTATTATGAAGTATTCCCAATTTGGTTAAGACTTAAGAAAGACGGAAAATCTATGATTATTTTTCAACTGAGCTATGGAACCACCCTTAAGAACGTAAAATTTCCTCCTTTTCTCCCAGATCTTTCGCCCCTTAACCACCATTCGTGTACCACAATCAGCAACACAGAGCTTTCAAGTTTATGGAGCAATGCTATCTCATATTAATAACCTAATCACTACGGTAAATTGTTTGACATGAGGTAGGCAAATTATGATACTCGGCATAAAAATATCAGAAAAGATTCGATTTGTTTTAATGCTTTGAAAATATGATGCAGATTGTCATATTTGTGTGTAGTAGTGTACATATCAGCAAAATGTTATACAATATTACTCTTGAAGAAGCAGAAAAGATGGAGGGAAAGGAGACCTGTTGCCATATCAGATTAATTTATTATGTACCGGGTCCTGAATCAACATCAGTCCCTTGTGCCACCTCCTCTTTTAGGGTGAATATCCCGACCGTCCTAAGGCGGGGGAGGGGAGTGGGGGTTGAAGGAGAGGGGGAAGAAGCATAGGTCGGAATAGTCGGAACAGTTTATAAATTATTTAGATCTTGAGGCCAAAGCTAAGGGGGTTAAGAAGTGCACGGTTTTCAGATTAGATATTTATAATCCTTACCTGATTTCATTTCGTGTCTTTAGCATTTTTTAAAGTCTGGCACTGTTGGGTTTATTCTATTTTGCTTTGCTTTGCTTTTGTAATTCCACCCTTCACTTTTGGTTTTAACAGCCTTAATAAAAGAACCTTTTCTAATTAATAATTTTATTTGTTCACACTTAAATAAATTTTATAATAACATACAGTAATAATAGAAAAGAAATTCTGAAAACACTTATTGAATGAATACAAAATCCCAGTGCAGAAACATAGTATCCTAATTGAAAGAAAATGATCCGGGCGGCTGGAAAAAAAAAAAAAAAATTTAATAATAACCAACATTTTGCTAGGCTTGAATAGTGCTGGGTCCTGAAGGTAATAACTGCGTGACGAAGTGCTGAAAATGGAATTAAACGTCAGTTACTAATATATTGTTTGACTGTTATTTTGAACCTCTCATGACTGCCACTCTGAATATCTTCTTACTATCACAAATGGACAACTAATATTCTTCGAATACAATATTTTGATTTGTTTGATATATTTATTAATTTTTTTATTACTTTGGAGGATTGGGTTGTGCAAAAGGATTTGTCGTTTATTTTATTATTATTTTTTCATCATCCTATTTTTATTTATTTTTTTATTATTAACTTGTGTTCCATTCCTTAATAATTAGTAAACAAGTAATGACCACTTAATGAAAATGAACATTTAAATTTATAAATGACAATAGTACATGATTATTATTTGTTTTGATAGAACTAATAGTTGTCCAGAAGTAGAATAAATTATTTTAAATGTATAAATTTTGTTTTTTAGGGTTTTTAAATCATATCAAACTCTTGATAGTGTTATGGTATAAAAAGCTTGAGCTCTTATGTTAAAAAAAACAAAACAAATATTTTCGGTAATGATCGTAAAAGTTTTTTACTTTGCCCCATAAGAGTAAGATTACTTCACTGACTTTAAAGTTGCATGCTTGGAGCTCCGTCAATAGTCAAATGCTTCACTCAAGTTCTGAGCGTCTACAGCTAGCGCCCTTACTAATCTTACACTGGTTTTTAATACCAGTAACGCGGTGGAGAGAGAAGCGCCGGGATATTCCGGAGTCCTGCCCTTTCCTCTACAAGTGGGGGAAGAGCTCGGTTCGGAGTTTCCTAGGCTTAGTGTAAATAGGTATGATTGTGTTTAAAATATTATTTTACTTTATTATTTTTTGTATTTATTAATTTGTTATTATTATTTTTCCCTTCTCTTCTATTCCTTTTTTTTTCATTTAATTTATATATTTGTAAATATAGTGTGAATGAGCTCTGTCATCCATAACCATTGTCTAAAAATATGACTGAGTGTATAATAAAAAATTTAAAATATAAAAAAGAAATTTGCGAGTTTCTCGTTGTGGCACACCTGGCATAGAAAATGGCAGTAAAAGATTGAGAGGAAACGTTGTTAGTTGTAAAGTTCAGCTGAAAATATTCTTAGTTTTTCTTATATTTTTCGTTCTCTTGTTATTTTCAGTTTAAAACATGCCCCAAATTTTTATTTTTGGACTGCATCTTCTTATACGCATTAAGGCTAGTGAGTGAGATCATAAAGTATTTGAAATTCCATCTGTGATTTGAAAGTACTAGTTTTAATCATTAACTCTTTCTCAGCCAAAATTGTTGAAAATTTGAATGGGGGTAATCTAGCACAAGAAATTTTCGATACTTTACCCTATTTAATTTGTCCTCATATATGGTTCTACGCCTCTCAATGTCTAATTGTTTTTAATATTCAACAAAACGATAATTTTTAAATCAATATAAAAAAAAACAGAAAGAAGTTATACACTAACTTTATTCGGTAAACTTAACTACTTTGACTACTAATCAACTTAAAGAGATCAATAAGAATATAAGGTAATTAAATAAAAATAGATTGATATTCAGCTTTTTTTTAATTATTAAAATGATTGTCATACATTATCATCAATTATAAATAAGTGTAGGAATGTATGTTAATAAGAACTATTTTGTTCTTACATAATAATTATGATTGATGCGTGAACTTGATGATGGACAAATGTCCAAAACGTCTCCAACAAGAGTATAAGAGTATTCCTTGAAAAAAGAAAAAAAAAAAAAAGAAAACATAGAAACAAGTTTGATCTGATAAATATATGATTATTATCTGCAACAATATATGGGCTGATTTCTTCCTAGAAATGAATTACTTTTTTTTTTGTATCTAGCTTTAAGTTTAGTAAATTTCAAAATCAATATTCAACTAATATCCTTGGTTTGATAAAAAAAAATAAAAATTAATACTCTACAATAATTAGAACTGATAGAATCGAAATAATTTTTATATAAGAGAAATTCCGAGGTCATTAATTAATGGAAAGCCTAAGCTTTTCCCTGTATTAATATTATTAATACAGTAATGACATGCTTACTGATCCCTGGGCCAATTTAGCTCCGATCTAATTTAGCTTTTATTTTTTGATATATACATATTTATGCTCTTTTTTTTATCACATTCAGACGTATCTTATGATTCAAAAAGAAATATAATTTTTTTTCATAGAATTTACTGACCTTATTATTTTTTTTTTTTTTTTATCGTAATGTTATCTAGTGTTAGGATTTTATTTTATTTGATTATTAGAACCTTAAATTGCACCAGCAAATGATTCCCTAGTATTTATACTTTATTTTCGAAAGTGGTGCAAAGGCTCCTTACGTACCCATACACTTTGCTTCACTCAAAACAAACATCAAAATAATAAAATGAAAGATACCATGACATTGAAAAATACCTCTTTTCCCTTTCATTTATAATCTAACGAAGCTGAAGTACCGATTTCAAAGTTTTCTGAACCCTGTTAGTGATTCATAAATGTAGAATATTAAAATAAGTTCAAAATTTTGTGAAAAGTAAACTTTAGACTTCAAACAAACTTAAACCAACTTCAAATTCGAAAACGATTTATATTTTTATTTATTCAAAGATTCTCGTATTGTTTTATTCAACATGAATAGTATACGATATTAATTAGCCTCATTCTATATTAATTAGCTAAATTGGCCCTAGGGATCTGTAAGCTTGCCATTACTGTATTAATAATATTAATACAGGGAAAAGCTTAGGCTTTCCATTAATTTAATGACCTCGGAATTTCTCTTATATAAAAATTATTTCGATTCGATCAATTCTAATTATTGTAGATTATTAATTTTTTTTTATTCAAATCAAGGATATTAGTTTAATATTGATTTTGAAATTTACTAAACTTAAAGCCAGTTACAAAAAAAAAAGTAATTCATTTCTTGGAAGAAATCAGCCCGCATATTGTTGCAGATAATAATTATATATTTATCAGATAAAACTTGTTTCTATGTTGTTTTTTTTTCTTTTTTAAAGGAATACTTTTAATAAATCATTTTAATAATTAAAAAAGCTGAATATCAATACATATTTATTCAATTACCTTATATTCTAATTTTATTCTTATTGATCTCTTTAAGGTGATCTTCTCCAACAAGAGAATAAAGAAGCAATAAGATTATTCCTTGAAAATATAATTATATTGTTTGCAGCAGTTACTGTCGTGGTAGTACAATCGAATATGGTATGGTGAATAAAAAATGGCGGCTGTTTCAAAACGATTAAAAAAACTCATTTTTCATTCAAAGCTTCATATCGTTGAAACTATCAACAACACTACAAAACCTAATAGAACATCATTTAAAGTAGAGTAAATTTGCTTCAGTATGAATCATACTAAAGCTCTTTAAGTTAAATAGTTCACAAGATGTAGCTTTTAAAAAATAAAAATATTTCATAAAAATGTAATAAAAAGTCGGTAGTAAATTTATTGTGGGAAATCTAACATATATCTCAGGAACCACGAGAGGTACATATGTCAATAATCAATCCAATTAAAGCTAGTTTAAGGTGATGTAAAGTTGTTCATGACGTTTATCTTCATAAAATTAGCAGTTTTCATGATATTTGATAAAATAAATTAATTTCTAGTTGTTCGGACAAAATTCGTATTTATATGCAAATATCATAAAACTACTTCCTCATAGAAGATAAACGTTATAAACTACTCTAAAATGCATTAAACTATCTCTAATTTGATTGCTGCTTATTTCTTTGTTCCAGGAGGTAAGAAAAAAAACTAATTTGATTGCAGGCTGAAATATAGTTTTTTATAAATCAAATATTTTGCCCGAAAAAATAGAAATTCACAATTTATTTTGTAAAATATAATAAAAACTAACAACCCTACTAAGTTAAACGTGATAAACCTTATAGCACAATAAACTAGCTCACGCAAAGGCGAAGTAACATGCTAAAAAAGTTGTTGGATTAAAATCAAGCGGGATTCGGTCTATTGTATTTCTAACCCAAATTACCAAATTATTAAGAGGTATGCATATAACCATCAAATGAGAAAAAATGGACTTTCCCGATCATAAAATGCAGAAATAGGCCTAAGGCAAGGGGCTTAAATAAAATTGGCCATTTTTTCTTTTATTATAGATGATCCAGTGAAATGAGTTACAGAGAGAATTAATAAGTACAAAAAATATATATCCTAATGAATACAGATGATAAAAGTTCTGATCTAAATCCACTAATCTTTTAGGAAATGATTAGTAGATTATTGTCCTATTGTAAAAAGTAGAATTTTGAAATTAATTATAAAAAGTCAAAAGTAATAATATGTCGAAAGAAAAATACTTCTCTTTGTCATTACATTAGAAATGTAATAACAAAGAGAAATGCATCTTTTAAGGATCATTGGAAAGAAAAATTTAGGCTATGTAAAAAAAATATATATATAAAAATATTTTGGTCCTAAATGATAGAAAATAAGGAATTGTATTATTTTCAAACCCGTTGGAAGAAAAATTATTAAAGTACTTGGGTTCCTAATAATATACTGAACTATATGATATATCAGGAAACATGAATTAGTAATTTATAAACTTTAACGTTACATATTGAATATATAATAAATGTGCTACAAATGGATCATCTAAGCCTATCTCATATAATAGCTCAGTTAATCATTGAAAACAATATAACTTGAATGATAGTTTTAGGAATATATATTATACCCATACTAGAAGAAAGTTAGGTATATGATTCTAAAAAAAAAAAAATCTGCTTAAGATGTCACACACATAAAAATAATTGATGGAAAAGAATTAGAAAAACGATACACAAATAAGTACAGTATAAAGGCAAGATCAGTAGAATGCCACAAAATACATGCTAAATTGAATTACGACTTGTGAGAAAGAGTGTAATTTATTTTTAAACAAGATGTACACTCCTAAATCTGGATCACTAAACGTGACAGGATATAAGAGTAAACTCCATTTATAACATAGAATGTGCCTGAAAAAAATGTTTCATTTTACAAGTTAGATGAGCTCAGACTGTATAAAAACTATTTTTTAATTTTTTTATTTGTAACAACTGTTAGATACTGATTCAAAATAATAAGGGAATTTAATTTAGAATATTTTTTTACATTATGTATATAGTTAAAAACTGTATTTTTAACTTAAAGTAAATATGAGTCACACTTTGGAATTATTTTATTTATATTATCCTGCCGTTAATATTAGCACATGATTATTTTTCTTTTTTACATCAAATTTGTAAATTAAAGAAATACCACGAGGTAAGACGATCAAAAGTTCATCGTAGAAATTTCGTTTATTAAAAAAAATATATATATATTGTGCAGAGTGTTGTCAGGGTCAAGTGTCCTAACCGAAATATGAGTTATGGATCACAAAATAAGAAAAATAATTCCTATGAAGGTTCCGTTAACGCTTTACCTCAGAGATTTTTATCATTATGAATTATTTAGATTGTAACAAATTATATGTGCTACAATTACTTTAATAATGAAATCTAAACTTTAATATTCATACTAAATGTTATTATAAGTAAATTAAGCACTAAGAAGGATCGGTATCTTCCACAGTAGTAGTGGACGAACTGCATTGGATATGTTTTATTGTTTCGAAAGTTTCAATTATTATTAATCGTAAGAAAAAAGGTCATTGACCGGACTTGGATGGACTTCATGTTTAATGTTAGTCCAAATAAAACTATAGTGTTGGATGTAGAAAGCATGACTATAACAATTATACTGTGCAGTACAGCTATTGTTGCTGTGGAAAAAAAAATACCGAATCTTAATGCTCAAGGCATTTACTTTGAACAACATTTTATATAAATGTTAATATATTAATTTCTTCGATATATTGGTAGAAAGACATATTAATCTATTATAACGAAAATCTTTAGATGCGAATTTGTCCTAAATAAAGCGTTAACGGACATATGTTCATATAATTTTTTTTTATTGCTTTGAGGCCAATATAAAAATATATTTGAAAAATATAAAGTTAGATTTTTATCATAGGATACTTAAACCCCTAACAATATGTATATAATGATGAGAAACAAAATTCCTTCTAATTAAATATTAAGTTCAAAACCCATGAAAAGATACTTAATATATATTTTCATGGTTTTTGATCTTATATGTTACAGTCATTATTGATGTAGACTAATTGAATCAGCTGATGAAACACACGAAGCAGAAGGTTTTGAAAATATATTCCTACTATAGAGTAATTGGTACCGTATAGTTACAGAGTGGATGTAATTTAGTCCTTCCTCATTATTAAGTATCTTCTGCATGAGGTTGTTAGCAACTCGAGACCTGCAACCCGCTAACTACTTCCCTTGGAATTAACAATAATTTAAACTATAACTATTACAGTAATTTAAGACTGAATATTGTTGAAAATGAAACCAGTAGTAACTCGTGTGCTGTGATGTATTTAATTCTTTTGACATATTAAGTTGTTTTTTTCGTATACATTCGTTCCGGAAGTAAAAAAAAAATAAAAAATATTTAAACAATGGGTATTTAAAAGGAAATGGTCCTGGTCACGCTCAAGAAAAAAATTAGAAATAGTTGAATGAATCTTATGCCCATTTTTTGTGATTTTAATGCATTATTGAAACAATTATATCACATTTTATTTGTTTCCCAAGACCATATGGAGGGGCTTCGCTGCTCAAACTTTTTTTTTGTGGGAACAACTGCGTAGGTTTTTCAATCCACTTTTTTTTCGTACCCATCAACTTCATCGACTTCGACATCATCAACATCGACTTAAAATATTTTTAAATATTTGGATATACTTCTGGCTGAGTAATTTTTTCAATCCACTGTTGTTTCAGTCTGTTTAAGTATGACTTCATGAATAAAACACCTTCCTGGCAACTTCGAAAATAAACACGGAACGCCACAGTAAATACTTGAAACTTTACATTCGGACTATTAACATTTAACATACTTACCGGTGACTAATAATAAAGTAATATTAAATTAATAAAACTTAAAATTAAATTAACTGTTTTGAAATATATAATAATAAAAAATTTTCAGCACACAAAATTGTGTTCTTTTTTTTTTTTTAAATGTTTCCTATTTTATGATTTTTTTCTTGAAAGATAATGGAAGTTACACGCATTTTTTGTCAACCACTTCAAGGGGTCATCGTTTTCATCTAAGAAATTTTCTTATAAATGCCGTTGGGTGAATTAAAATATTACTAGAAATTTTAAGAAATATTGCACCTAGTTTGTGTGTAAAGAAATCATTAAGAAAGGATTGGCTGGTTATAGTAGACGCCTAAGCATCAAAGGTTTCATTGTTCTTTATCAGTAAAAATAAATTTCATAAAAGTATCAGATACAAAAGAGTATCAGTAGCATTTGTATGCTGATACAGGATATTCTAGAATTTACTTGTCTCGTTAAGAATAAATACAAGGTGATTCCCATCACGACTTCATTCAGTTATACACGAATCAGGATTTTATAATATTTATTGTCACGAGGTCCATTACTTCTAAATTTGATATAGTATATTATTTAATTTTAGCATTGATAAATAATGGGTTAGGGTATAATATCCATACCATCAGGTGTAGACTTCAGTGTTTAAAAAGGATTATTCAATTAAAGCTAAAGAGATGAAACAATGCTTTTAGCTAATTGAAGGATTTAATTTTACTGAATGAAACACTTGTCTTTTTTTTCATAATGTTAATAGATTTAAACGTTATTGTTAATAAATGTATTCATATAACTCTTTATCTATATTCTCCCATAACAACGCAGTAACTGACTTTTCAGTAATTTATTTTATTTTTTACTATTTAAATAAAAATATCTTATTTGATACCTCTGTAGTTTAATGAGTAATGAAAGTCTTCTAAATAAATTATTGATTTCCTCCAATTTCAAAGCCTTAGAGATAGCACATTATAACATTTTCACTCATATTTTGAAAGAATAAATGAATAAAATAGGAAAATGGGTTATTTTATCTATTATATGAAGCCACGGGAGTATAGGAGTGTCCGTGTTAATGAAAACTATGTCACGCTATAGGAGTTCATTATGAGGCCCACCTTTTTAGCTTCACTTTTCCTAGAAGCTTACCACCTTTATTAAACTCCATCCTTGAACTATAAAGTCATCGTTATGCATATGTGAAAAGTAATATTTTTTTTTCGATATATAGTTAACCGCTGTATATGATATGTATATATAAATCACCGATAGTGATGTAAAATTCTCTGTAACATGAAATTGAGGATTATTTTCAAAAATCATAAACATTGGAGTAATTATGGTTTACAACAAATTAGTGGAAAGTAATAATTCGATAATATTTATTTCAAGTATGATTTAGTAAATAATGTTTAAATTTTATTGTAGATTGGAACTTAAAAATCAACAAAAATATTTAAAGAGAAACGATTCTTGATATGAAAAAATCATTACAACAAAAGTATATGCTGGTTTATCTATTATATCCAATTCTAATATTTTATAGTTCATTAATCTATAAAACGTAATAAGGGAAATCATATTTTTTATTTATTTTTGTCTTTTATATCCATTAATATCAAATCTTTTAATTGCAAATTTAATATTATCAGACTATCGCATCAACACTTTTAACCTTCCACATATTAGGTTTGAGATATTATAGTCATATTTCTCAATAATAACCCAAAATTCAACCATAATAATCACAAATTAATCAGTATTTTTGCATTATTCTGGTATGAATTTCTAGTGCGCGATTTAAATATTTAAATAGCCGAAACGTTTGAGATATAATAATAATAAAAACTTAGTGAACTCGAGGGTTCGATGCCGATACCACCAATTGCCAAGTGACGCCTCTCCAAACCAAAATCCATCAAACCAGTCTTAACGCAATCTTCCCATCTATTTCAGAATTTATTTACATTTCAAGGATCTGTTAGTCACTAAGTTCCACAACCTTACACGCCCATCTTATTCTTCGCAAAACTATTACCTGAATTATATTTACCAAGTGAAGTTCCCTGAATTCAGCGTTGTGAAGTCTCCTGTTAACTCATTCTTTTTCGGTTCGAATGTCCTACGTAATACTTTATTTTTAAATACTTACGGCGCAATTCTTTCCTTATCGTAAAAAAGCCCTTTTTACATCCATAAAGACCAATGGAAAGGATAATAGTTTTGTAAATTTTAAGTTTTTAGACAGAAGGCGCGAGCTAAGCATTTTCGAAATTAAAAAAATAACTAGCACTTTTCGCACTTAACTTCACTTTTATTCCCTCATCAATTTATTAATTTTTATTTACATTGAACCTAAATACTTAAACCTATCTACCTGTTCAAATATATTTCCTCCTATATCTATATCACCGAAATAGCCCCTGTCTCTGCATCTAAAAAAGTTTATATTGTTAAATATGTATTTATTTAGAAACCTAGTTCATTACAAGAGTTTTTCAATGTAGTTGTATAACACCAGAATACCTTTTCGGTATGAATCATATTTTTGAAATTTTGGAAACGTGGAAGACGTATAATTGTAGTGGATAAATAAATTGTATTTATAGTAATTGATAAAAACAACCATTCTCATACAATAAATCAAAATATATATTTACATAGAAGAAACATTTCATTCTACAAAATTAATAATCAATACTATAAATGCATGGCCTTCCGAGGAGGGTTAATAACATGAACTTACATTGTTCAAATTTACCTTATTTATTTCTAGGGAATTATATTACAGGTTTGTGAGGCAAAAGAAGAACTCGAATTATTTCCATAATATCTTTACATTAAGAGAATAAAAATACATATACTTACAGTTAAATATCATACTCAGAATTATTTAACTAGCTTTTACAATGCACATCTACTATTAAAAATAACTATAAAAGGAGTTTTCTGAGTATGTTTTCTCGTAAGAAATATCTATTTTAGGTTGCTGCATTGAAAACATAGGTTTGAAACTTTCTCCCCTAGAATCCCTGATGGACCTTGTACCAACAGTTAGATTATGGTTGGAAACATGTCCCCGAAGGCGGTTTTGGCTATTCACTGATGGTGATCGGTAGCTGGTAAATATTGGCAAGAGCCTCTGAGGATGAAGCTGTGGGGGCAGCTCCTATTTGGAAGTTTGCCAATGTTTGGATAATAACCTCCTTCTCCGGCTTTTTTTCTTTTATCTTCGCCTTTTTTATTAATCCATTCTCATCGGGTCTAAAGATTTTTCTATCATGAGATAACGTGAATATTTATCAATTTCTTATTTATATTTGTTTCTTCAATTTGTTGATATATTTAGATTATTTCTTATCTAAATAAATTATTATCTATAAATGTTAAGATAGTTCTATAAAAATAAAATAGTTTAGGTTGTAAAGTGCCAAAGATTTTCAGATTTTCTCTTTTATTATTGCGGTGCATTATTTGAATAAATTTTTTTTTTTTCAAACTTTGTATGTATTTGATATCAATGTATAAAAGGGAAATGTGCAAATATAATTAGCTTTTATGGTGCATTGAAATGCAGTAGGTTTTATTAACTCCTCTAGTGGTGAAGTGGTAGGGGAGGTCGCATTTTGTGGTGGCGTACTTGAAAACATAATCATAGCGACTGAAAGAACTTTTCTAAGCTCAGATTGCCCAGTCATTCTATACCTGCCATATTTTTTTCCTTACTTATTTAAATATATAATCAAGAAAAAATATAATTATATAATAATGCTTATAAGAAATCAATTAAACCTATAGATAAAAAAGAAATATATTTCCACTGGATATGACATATTGATAGACAATCATGAATGAAAGGAAAAATACATAAAGGCGACTTTTCAATCAGATAACGCAACCTGAGAAGACAACAAAATTGGTGGAAGATAAAAACATCGTCACTCTTCTTTGATATTTGCTTTTTAATAACAAGAATATTTTATATATTTCCTTCTACAATCATATGGTCTTTTTCATTTTTTCTTTTTTAATTAAGACTATTATTCAACACGACTGACCTGATACAAAAACAAATCATAAATCGGAGATATAAAATATAATTACCATACAGGTAATAATTGTTACAAATTCATATAGTGTACCATGTTTTAGAGTTCAAACAGAACTATCAGATAGTTCTTAAATAAAACAAATTAATAGAAATAGGAATAGTAAAAAATATAGAGATATATTACTCAGGTTAATCCTTATATATTTGTTCCCAATTTAAATATCTTAACAAATTTGGCAAAATTTTGTACTCTTAGAATTTAAGTTTTGAGCCAAGTAGGGAGAGATATGCTATTGTAAAATAAATGAGTTAGATAGAAGACAGTAAATGTTATGATAAACCACATAAAATATGATAAACCACATAAAATATAATAAACAGAAACTGTATTTATTGCTGTTAATTAAAAAAATTCAAAAGCAGATTTATACAGCATTTCTATAGAAAAATGTGTTGTAAATTTAAAGGTATTTTTGTGATCCAAAACACAATGAAATTCGGAAATTAAAAAAAAAAAAAAATGCAATGTATTTAGTTATTTTTCCTATATCCAAAAAATATATCAAAATCATAGGTATAAAGGTTCAAGCCTTGTTTGATTTTATATTCCCTTTATCTTAAGAAAATAAATTGTAAATGGTGGTTGTCAACCCTAAAATTAATTGTTTAAATAAATCAATTGGTATCCAGGTTAAGTTTAAATACTCCTCATTAATTCTTTAACAGTCCTACGTTTCGGCCATCATCAAGGACAATCTTAAATATAAATTTACCCCTCACATTCAAATATTTAAAAACCTAAAATTAATTTTTAAAATTCTATAGAATATACAGTAAATCATTTTCAATGAGTAGATGAAAATTACAGTGACCCAAAGAATTGATTTTTTTACACCCGTTTAAGGACTACTGTTTCAAATCTCATATTGGTCAACATTTTTAAAATGATAGAAATACAACGGACTTCTTGACCTACTAGAAAACTTCACATGAAGTTGTAAAGAAACGACAGAGGTTTTCTGATTTTCAATATTTCTTTATATCGAGTGGGAATATGAAAGGGAAAATAAAAAAAAAAATAAAAAAAAAATAACACATTATCAAAAAATCATTAGGGTTATTTTTGGATATAAAAATCTCATATGTTATTTTTTATTTAGTTTAAATTTTTATGTCAATTAAATTATAAAATGTTGGTGATGATGTTAATGCTATCGACAGAGCCAAAGTATGGATTTACATAGGTAAGAGGTGGGATAGCCAGTCCCAGAGAACCAAGTCATATTAAATCCATTAATCTAAGTCCTTCAGCCGAAAATGGAGAGGGCTGGCTTTAAATTAATTCTGCCGCCGCTAGCTCTCTACCGCTGTCAGGGCTACTCACTTATTCATTACAACTTTATTCCTTCTTCGGCTCATTAAATTAAGTAAATGAAATAACACTGTTGTATCCCGGTTCTGTTAATTAACATTAATATTGAATTTCTATGAATTCTTGAATAGCTCTCAAAAAAAAAAAAAAAAGGAAACAATATGTCACTGTGTAGACTCTGGCCATAGAAATATTCTTCGAAAAAAAGAATGAAGGAAAATAAAACACAAACTCTTCTAATTAAATATCATATTTTTTTTTATTTAAAAGAGGAGAAAATACTTTTAAGAAATGAGTTCGTGTATTTTATACAAGAAAGAGATAAATGCAATTGAATAATAATATTATTTTGTTTATTATTTTTAATGATTAATGTTTGTTATGGGCCTTAAAACAAAAAATAAACTTCTTACCTCAGAATTTGTGATTTTACATTTCGAGATACTTCTAAATAAAAAAAAAATAATAATGTGTCGTAACGAACAAAATAAAATTCGTCCGTTCATTGCTTTTCTTGATGATATCATATTCCTATATGATACCTCTGTCACTGTTTCATACCTCTGTCACTTATACCATAGAGGAAAAATATACAGTACTTTAGAATCACTATTAGAAGAATATTACAAATTGGAAAAATAATTATCTCTTTAACCGGTTCTTTTTTATTGTTTCTTTCGATTTGTAGACTTTAGGCCCCTTATTCATGTGTCTTAAATGAGAAACCATGTGTAAGGTAGGTACTACGCAATAGTCGAAAACCATACTTTTTAAAGACCGTACGTTTTAAAAAGTAATTAATTTTCCTTTAAAAGAAAAAAATCTTAGAAATCTATTCATCGTTATTAATGATATACCATATTGAAATTTGTATTCAAATATTAAAAACTATTTTTGAGTATTTCGGCAGGTTCCTGTTGTAACCCTACTAGTTAGTAAGTACTAATATTGGTACTAGGTAGCATTCATTAGAGGAGGCAGTAGGACTAAATTGTTTTGACATATTTTAAGGAAAAATAAAAGTGGAGAAGGAGAAGATGAAAAAGAAAAAAAAAGAATATTAAAATGAATAAGAACAAAGAGAAGAACTTTAAAATGAAAGATAAAAAGGAGAAGAATTTTTAGATGAAAGAAAATAAGAGGGCTAAATAAAAAAAAAAAAGTTAAGACTTGCAATGAGCGTTCTTATCGCCATATTTTGAAAGTGAAGGAAGGATGGATATGAACAATAACTCAAAAATTGTGCATTCCTCGGAGCTTTTATACTTATAATTTGGAAAATAGTTGAATTTCTAACAACGATCTTAATCGTACAATATTATATTACATATTGATTTATATAAATAATTAATATAAATAATAAATTACAGCAGTTTTGAAAAGTCCATGTATTTATAACATATCCTATGGTATAGATTAACTCCATCTGCTTAAGCTAGGCTTCAACTAAACACCCATTAGATTTGCTGAGGTTATTTTCATTACTTTAAGTAAATAAAAAAAAAATCAAGTGGCTCTTAATAATTGAGGCATTTAATCGTAACACATAATCAATTTTACAATTCTTAAATGTACTTATATTATGATGTTTTACCTTCAACCAGGGCACTGGTTCATAATGAAAGCTATTATTAGTTCATAAATACATGTATGTATTTATTTAAACTACATAGTAATAACACCAATCCTCTTTTATTCACGATAGAGACGGCTATGAAGTAGTTAAAAAGTATAAGTAAGCATTGTAAAAGTCAGTGTAATTGTATCAATTAAAATCTACAGTAGTAAATATTGTTTTGTACTTTATTGTGAAACAGATGCCACTTACCACATTCTTCATATTAGGAAACAAAATATATAACTGTTTAAAATTAGCTCTACATAACCCAAGGATGCCAAAAACTTCAATTTACAATAAATGTAATACCAAGTTTATGCTTGAATACTTAATATTTTAGCACTATATCTATGAGTTTGTGAGTCTACTTTGACTAAAATATCTCTTTTTGTCATATTTGCATGTGGATACGCTGAATTCATAATTTATATATTAAAAAAATAATTAATCATAATTCACCTAATTGATTGAGTATTCCAATATGGGACCGGAACGATGTTTTGACCAAACACTCAAGTGGAAGAATATTTTTAGGTTATAACATTCCCAAAGCAAACCCCCACCATCCTATCATCACAAATCGTTGCTTCCAGGAGCACTTCAGGCCATAAGTCAGCAAGTTCCAGATAAATATCCTTGCCTGCCTCGGATTGACCGGTCCTGTATTTCATGTATCCCCTGTATAAAATATATATTTGTGAGTTTTCCTTTTGGTGGCAATAAAGGGCGTGTCCGAAGGGGTCCGCATGGCATAAATATCTGGGGAGTGTTGTGGTGGCCTTTGGGCGAAGCGGCAGATCTTTCACGTCCTTTTGTCGTATTTGTTTTGTATTCGTTCCATATCACTTAAATATGGCGTTAAAAATGAATAATTTTTTTTTATTGTTTATTTATTGTAATTTACAACTGTACAAAATAATACAACAGGTAAATATGTAGTATGTTTCATATACAATTGAAAATCTTGGGAAGGAACCACCCATTGGTGGTACTTCAAACATTAATTTAAACTAGAAGGTCCCGTGGCCATCTTCTTTTCTGACGCCTCGGAGGATTATCAGGGATTGTTAAGGATGAAAGATTAAGAATTAATGGGTTAGGATGGTTAAGGAGTTTGGAATAAAAAGACGCATATCTGTTTTGGGTCAAATCTGCAACGAATGGGATGTTAAGGTCTTTATGAATGAGTTTATTTGTGACGTAATAAGGAGCATCAAGGATTTTACGTAGGATTTTGGATTGTAACGATTGGATGCGGGAAGAATTTGATGGTTTGGTGGAGCCCCAGAGCTCAATTCCATATGTCCAAATTGGTCTGATTATTGTAGTGTATACTAATTTTTTGTAATGAATGGGAAGTTTAGAGCGTTTGTCAAGTAAGTGTTGTAGCAAACGGAATCTACGAGCAGTTTCTTGTCGTTTCAGTCTTGTGTGTGGATTCCAAAAAATGAATAATAAAAATAATATATTGGTGCTGTAATGAAAAAGTTGTAATTTCTAAATAATATATTTTTAAACATCTTATTAAAAACCTAGTTCGATGCGCTGATTACACCACTTTCAGGGTTACCAATCTGTTCCTATGAATTTATATAGCAAAGAGGGATGTAATTGTTAGATTAAACCCATACTGAATAAACTGCCTATGTGTAAGGTAAACAAAAGTTTCTCATATCAGACCGATAATTTCTGAAATTAATCATTTTAAATACACAAATTATTCACTTTTGTATATCAGTATAGATAAACATACCGAAAAAATATTATTACTCTTTAGCCTGAGCAGAATACATTATACGGTACTTCTCGGAAGTCTGCTAAATCATTTATGACGGGAGCTAATTGATAGAGGTAATGAACCGGTCGGATTAATCCGGAAAAAACAGAAATATGTGCATTAACGGTAAAAATGGCGATATAACGGACACCAGCGCTGGTCATAAATACACGATAATCTGTAAGCTAATACCTGCCAGGCCTGCTAAGCCTAATTAATTCACTGTGGGGGAGGGCAGGGCTCTAAAATCCCCCCCTCCAAGAGCACAACCTCATTATTATTCGTCATATTTATATAAAATGCCAAAATAACGGTAACCCTGTAACAATATAATATTGGAAGAACTATTCGATTTACTATTTTATTATATATTAGATCTTTAATGTATCAATTTGATATTCTTTTAATAACTAATAATTAGGAAGTTCAATCTCGTGTTCTAGAAACCTCTAAGCGTTTACAACATTATAATTATTAAATAATAAAAATAATACTAATAATCCTTATGTAATGAAATTATGAAAGAAAGAAAAAGTTAAAAACAAAACAACTAATATTTAAGGAGTTGAAAAGTAATAATAATAGTAAATAGATATTTATATATAAACCTTTCCTTTGGTTCAATCCTTATTTAGTTCTACACATCCCAGCAATCTACCTCAAAGGTTGAAACGGCAGTGACCAAGAGTCTTATTGTAAAATAGAAATGGACAATTAGAGTTCCAGGAATGGAGCGTACTTGCTCAACCTCCACTGGCACATTACCAGTGACGCGGTGAGAGGGATGCGCTGGGATCTCAAAGAGCTCTGCTCTACCCCTCATGGAGAATTGAGAGGGCTCAGGGATCTCCAGGCGGATAGTGAAAATATTTGTTTCATGTACATAGTTTGGTTATGATCATTTTCTTTATCCTTCTGTTTGTATTTATTTAGAGGGAGAGATTATTTATTTTTATGTACTATTTTTTTTGGCATTTATTTATCTTTTTTTATTCTTATTTTAGTATGAATCATCATCACTATTATCTATTGCCCAACAACTTTGTGGCAGATTGTAATATCTATAAATAAATAAAAAGTTCTCATCTGTAAAATAAAAATAGGTAACTGACTTATTTAATGAACACATAATTTGAGAAAAAAAAAATAAGATAGATAATTACAGATATTATAGAGAAATGTCTTGCAGTAGAGTTCGATTTAGCCTTCTAGTAGAAGTTGGGATTCCCTACGTTGTATGCTAAAATTTTAGTTGTTGCTAACTAGGAATGAACTTTTGTATATCCATTTTTCTCGAAATCATTTATTGCTTTTAGTTGTTGTTTGCAAAGTAATTGACTTTTCCTGATGCAAGTAAATAATTCTGTATGTTGAAGTGGGTTACATTTCTCCTAAAGGAATAACTTTTCTCCTTTGACGTAAGAAGTTTCATGTTATTGAGTGTGGCACACCGGCGGTCGTGAAAGGACTGGAAGGGAATGAGGAAAGATTTACCTTTCGATTTGTGGTTGTAAAGCTCAGTTGGATAATCTAATAAAAATAGGTTTTTTTTTCTTCCGGCTATATTATATTATTCAACATGCCTCAAAATTCGATTGCTTCTTGGTGTGTGATCATAATTTGTTGAAATTACATCTTTGATTAATAAGCAATTATCAAATTTAATTATTAATCTCTTCCTTAGTGAAATTTCCAAAAAAATATGACTGTGGATAACTTTGCATCAGAAATAAGGCATATTTTTTACTTTTTTTTAATTTACTGCCCTTGTGTGTCCCCATGTTAAGTCTCCCAATGTTTTAATTATTGTCTGATAATCCTTAATTTTCAACATCCATTAAATAAAATGGTAATTTCCAAACAATTTAAAATATTTATGAATGTATTAAAGATTTATTTTAATCTAGAATAATATAGAAAAAAAGAATATATAGATAAGTTTTTTTTTAAATTATTTTATTCTATATTTATTTCAAGATAACATGTAACAAATTTGAAAAAAGGAACATAGGACTTTTTATTTTTATCATTATTTAAAATAATATACCTATATTTTTTATTGTTTTACTCTTTTATGTTTTAACTGTTTTTTTTTTTTGTTTTTTTTCTCCGACGATGTCAGAATTAAATCACACTAGATATTTATTCCCTGGTGTTTATAGTTATTTATTGAGAGTGGGGGAAAGTCTCCCTATGTACTCAAAAAGTTTGACCCGTATTTTGAAGAAAAAAAAATTAAATAACTAAGACATTAACAAAGTTTATTGGTACTGGTATTTGGCGGGGGAGGAACAAGTCCGGCAAGTGGGCCTCCTGGTCCTTTTTGCCAACCTGGCGGTTATCAGAGTTGCCGCCGCGTACTGACCATGGTGTGAGTGTCAACATTCATTTTTCGGGATCGCTGAAAAATAAATATTAACTTGCCCAGGTGGGAATCGGACCCACAACGTTCCGAATCGAGCGCTCTGGGATCTACACCCCAATCCGTACGGCTGTCACGTCCCTTAACACAGAGTAAGTAAACTATATAATTTACAAAGGAATCCAAGGTATATACATTGGAAAAAAATACAGAATATAATAAAAATAATAAATAAACCTACTTTGAATGTACTAAAACTTGTCGTTAGGTTTTATCAATACATTTTGTTTTTTCTGAAGAAAAAATTAATTTCTTTGACTTATGAGTAAGGGTCATATTACCATCGCTAAAATTTCACAACTTAAATTTCTTATACTTAATAAAGAAATATGATTCTGTAGTACCTAAAAACAGAAAAACATGACCTTCTTAGTTGCATTTTTAATTAGGGAATCGACCCTGATCATAAATTTTTACTTAACCCTCCAAGGTATATACACTAAATAACAAAATGAGGTCTCATATTACCACCTCCTGTATTCTTTTTATTCCCTCGTGTATTCCTTGCATTATTTTTCGTATCTAATAATTGATGTTGCCTAATTATAATTATATCATATACATATATTATCATTATTTTCGGTTTCTGAATGAAATTTATTGTTTTATCACCTATTATTTTATCTACCATCACTTAAAAGTACTCTGACATCTGCAACTATTCCTTTTTGGGATATGATATTACACGTTCATTAGCCTCTTGGTCTCTTAAAATTCCATCCTTCCTCATTATCTCTTATACTTCAGCGGTTATAAGACGGTCATAAAGGAGATGACAACTGCCAACGATGATATACGGAGACGAAGGCCTATAAGTCGAGACTCATATCCTGTTAATCACCGTCACAAAAAGGGATTGATTTACAACCTATGAGCAAGGAAAGGTTTTAGTGCCGCACTTAAGTGTTTAGACTCGATCCAATTGTTAAGGACCCAGGAGCTTAGACCCGTTTAGGTTCGAATCCTTCGTTTTACAGTAAGGACTGGGATAATATAAATCAGTGGTTAGGTTGTTCCCTCCGGACTGATAGGGCCCATTCTTTACTCCTACCGGCTTCTAATCGGATGAGCGGGGTTTTTTTTGTAAGTCAGGGGGGATTTTAGTAATGTATCGCTTCTGTTTCCTTGTATATGGCCTCGATTCGGTCCTACCTATATTTCTCTCTTTTTATTACCTTTATACAAAGTAGTAACTAACCCGGGCAGCATTGATTTAATGACAGTCAATCTATGTGAATATTGTAGTGTATATTTATATAGGCAAATACTAAGTATTATATAAACAATGAGTTCTGTTAAATTTTATTTCAGATGCTAAACTCTCTAGCTGTCACGAAATTCTGATAGAATTGACTATTGCTATCAATGTTAAAAAATTCACTGATAACATATTCACTGATAATGTTAAAATTTTGTTTAACTGATAACATGCCCCTTATTATAT
>NW_027108542.1:150480-150994 GCF_000696795.3 Halyomorpha halys
GATGTGTCGCTACTGCGGAAACGATCTCACCGTTAGACCTATTACATGTAACACATGTTAAAGCAACTTTTAATATAAAATATATTAACTGAAACATTATAGATGAATTTTATAAATTTTTAGAATTTTCTCGAAAACGGCTTCAGAGATTTTACCCTAACTCGTCGTATCTATGTTCAATTAAATGATATTCAGAATCAGTTGGGTATTAAGCTCTTTTAAATAACCTGACAGAAATTACATGTAAAATAGATTCCTTCAAAGTGCATTAAATTTTCTTCATTCCAAATAACCAACCATACCTTATTGTTATTAGTCATAAAAATTAAAAAGATAAATATCTTCCCACACTGAAAACGATTTTTTTAAAATAAAAGTAGAAATATAGATGCGTGATATACAATTGCAAAGGCAAAAGTTTAAGAAAAATAATATACCTTAAATAACTAATTATTTATTTACAAATTTACATTAAATATTCAAACATATATTGGTGTTTCAAAGATATCTCTAC
>NW_027108542.1:151265-153982 GCF_000696795.3 Halyomorpha halys
ATAGGAATTACACCTTTACATAGGTGATAATATTAATATTATAACAATAATCTTTTATGAATAAAATTAATATTTTATTTAATGGGATAAGAATTAAAGCTTTACGTAACATAATATTAATATTAAAACAATATAATATAACATAAGAGAATATTAAGTGAAAATATTATGATGAAGGACAATATTTGCAGATAAAATGTTTAAAAAAAAAAAAAATCCTTTCGAATTACAATGTAATAATTATGAGATTTTTTTTTTACTTTTCACGTTTGATCTGTTGTGCAATACTGATTTAAACCCAAGTTTATCAGAGGAGAGTTCCCTATACTCCGCAGTGACCCAGTACTTCTCCTTAAGAATTAGACTAAGAGGGAAGGCCACGATTTGGCAGAGACCGCTACTGAATAAAAATGGAAGTCGTTCCGGCAGTAAGTTGCGGTAAACAAATATAGAGGGCAGCTTTGCTTAGTGTTCTCTGGCCCCTTTTCCATCTCTGTCTGATCAATGGAGTGCCCCTATCTAGTGTCCTTCTTACTACAATCTTTGTAAAGAAAGGATCCATCTTTGAGCCAACTTAGCCGTTAATATCAAATTCTGGTGCGCGCATCACACAACATTCACTTACTACCGTGAGATAAGGTTAATTATTGTATATTTCTAAACATTTATGTATTTATTATTTGGGACTAGCTGACCCCACAATGCAATTGCTATATTTAAGGATGCATATAGATTTAATAAACACAATTGATAGTTTGATTTTTTTTATTATTATTGTATTTTGTTAAATTAATCATATACGTATACTTTATTATTATGATTTGGGAAAATAAATTGAACCAATATATGCGATGACATTAGTTTTTAGCATCTTTGTTCTAAGATTCGACTATTTCCTTGGTACTGACTAGGTAGACGGTAACTACAGTCATGGTGGGATCACCGGCAATGAAAAGGTAGACTCGAAGGCCTAGCTATAAAGATGGGTCAAGTCGTCAACAACATCATCATCGACATGCAAAGATGTTATTTCTTGGATCGAAGAATCATTCATTCATCATGAGAGACAACAAGTTAAGAATAGTCCAACAGAAAGTGAAACGTTCAACCAGAAACTTGAATCTGCTACGGAGAAAAGATCTTATATTAACCCGTCTTCGGATAGGCCATACTCGACTCACCCACGGTCACCTCATGAAAAAAGAAAATGCACCGATGTGTCGCTACTGCGGAAACGATCTCACCGTTAGGCATATTCTCACTTAATGTATTGCTCACGAATTACACCGATTCTCTTCAGATTTACAGGAGATGTTGAGAGAAGATCCCACAATAATAACAAAACTTTTTTCACTTTTTAAAAATCATTAATATCTATGATCACATATAGTCTAACTCTAATTCCAGCATGTGTAAGTGGATGCATAATTTAAGATAGCAATTTACTAACTACGTCAATTCTAATTGTAACTTTATATAACGTAAATTGTAACTGTAAATATGTAATTGTAATTGTAAATTTGTCACCTTCTCACTTTGTAATTGTAAATTTGTAACTTTCTGAACATGTCAATTGTAATCTACTAACTTTGTAAATTCAGTGTCAATGGCCCTTGTGGTCGAAACACTTAAAGAAATAAATAAACTATGGTAACATAATTGATAAAAACTATCTTTTCTATCTTATCGTTAATATTGGTCTGATTTAGGTGATCTTTTCTTTTTATTTAAAGCAATTTTATTATCTATCAAATTAGGGCCGCCCATAGCTTAGTGATTAAAACCCAGTCTTACCAATTTGATGTCTATTGGCGGTGCCGGTTTGAATCCGGCCTGGGACGTTGATTTTTTTCATTTAGTGGCGGTCCCACAAAATGAAGAACTTTGACCTCCAACCATGGTTAGGCAATACTGGACTCTAATGAGAGTCGGCCGAAAAAAAAAATATATATATATATCTATCATATTCCCATATATATTCTACATGAAATCTGAATAGTTTTTAAATAATAATCATCTCTAAGCTTCAATATTAGTACTATATTGAAACAATTCGTAACGACTGACCTATGAAAGTTTGGTAAAAGATTTTTTAGGTGTGAAACAAAGTTTATATTCGTTTTTAGCACCTTAAATAAAATTTTTTGAAAACATTAGAAAATACAACAAAGGACGAAAATTTTAGACTAAAAAAATTTTCGGCCTACATTGGCCTTTTATTTCTTTAAAAAAAAATGAAAATACATTCAACATGGCTTAACCAATCTGTACCAAACTTAGCAGTAGTTTAGGGCTCAAACTGCACCAAAGAGCAGAAGCAGGTCTAATTAAAAAAATTAGAACCGGAGATATAAAATAGATCGTGTGTATTTTTTCCCATATGTCTCCCCTATAAAGCTATCTAAATCTATATTTAGATAAATAGATACTACAGTTAATGTAGACTGAATGAACAGACATTCAGCTTTCGGTTCTATTAACAGAGGAATAGGATAAAATGAAGATGAGTTATCAAGATTATATGAACAGCAGTCAGAGGGAATAAAAATAAATCCGGAATAAATCAAGTTGAAAAATCTGTACTTTGAGACGATGCTAAAAGCGAATATGAAATTCTTTCTCCTGAAAAAAAAAAAAATTGCTGACCTACTTTACACCAAGACTTTATATAATTTTTCGTAAACATAAATAGCTTAATAGAAACAGTAATTCTTTTG
>NW_027108542.1:159747-170182 GCF_000696795.3 Halyomorpha halys
ATAGAAGAAGGAAAAAGATCTAACTCGCTTGAACTGCTGTAAAATACTGATCTATTTGCGGAGCCTGTCCGTCTATATATATACAATAGGTCAGCTGTTCTCGATCAGCTGATATGGACCCGTAAGCTGACAGTCCGTAACTTATATATATATATAAATATAGATAACAATTTCCATACTATATATTTCTTAGAGATCTGTGAATTCAAACTATGGTAATGACTGCCATGGCAGAACTAAAATAGCTGCCATAATTAAATTTATCAATGATGTTATTTTTAAATTTGAAGCATGATCCTTAAATATGTAATTTCAATTAATACAATTTTTAGTTTTTACCGACCTCAAAATTGGCATTTTTCCTGAAAAATAGAATCCCTGAAGAATCGAAATCATACATGGTCACAATAAATCCTCTTTCTATATATTCCACCTATAGCTAATTTTTCTTTTCTAACTTCCTCAATATCTTTATTTATAAACAAATACAATACATACATTAAAACTGCTCTTGTATCTATTGGTAAATGCAAGTAAAAATAATAAATACTATTCATTATATGTAGACGTTTAGACCAACTGAGAAGAAAATGCAATTTAAATTATTTTTTTTCTTCAAATACTAAGCTCAATACATTTTATAGCCAATACATAGGGAAACTATAGTTAGTAGTTTTATTGATGAACTTTAGCAATCTTGCTAATGTTTTTACGTCGTCGTTGACTATTTTTATGAGCAAGTTCCTGCTAAGATACTGAACCATTTCAGATAAAACTTTATTTAATGTACTTTAGATTGCTCAGCCGTGAAGAACATAAAAAAGTTTGTTAGAGGAAATATTCGAAGTAGTGGGAGTCAAAGTCAACAACAAATTGTTTTCTTCGATTTATTTCCGGCATCTCTACACAGATGGCACTTAAGAATATGTACTACATCGAGTTGAAATGGCTTTTTTCCTGACCATAAACACAAGTACTTTCTTGGTTTATCACATATATCATTTTCCAATCTTATCATCCTCATAATATCTTTCAAACCCTTCTGTTCGATTCTCTGGTAGTACTTATTCCCGTACGTCTTATTTCTAAAACCTTTCCCCATTGGATTTATTTCTTTTTTTAAATAGATAAATCAAAATTTAATTAATCCTGGGAATGATGTCTCCTCAGATACATAAGTGATAACAAGCCATAGCTAATTAACCTCAATCCGTTCTCTTTTGATTATCAAAATAAAAATAAATAAAATAAAATTATTACAAAAATTAATACATACAGATCTTTATCATTTATTAAGGCATTAAATTTGAAGAAAATGTAATCCTTTTTGTTCGATTAAAGATGTGCATGTTTTAAATTTAGAAAGAGGGCATTTAAAAGTCTTTTTTACGAAATTTAGGTGAAAATGAGGTCCTAGTGTATTCTAAGTATCCTAAGTGTATCATAGTGTATCCTGAGTATTCAGCCACTTAATGAAGGATTGGTGTTGAGAATTTACCTTATTTTTACCAAATTTACATCAATAAAATAGTTCCTTTTCGACATTTCGGACTGTTCTTAATGTTCAGGCACTAATTTTAAAAATAGTTACGAAGTTTTGTTGCATTTAAAGTCTTGATAAATGGTCAGATTTTTTAACTAGTAACTTTTAATTATAGATAATTTTCCATACCTTTTTCACGTGTTATTCTATCTTTACATTTTCTCTTTTCTTCATTGAAATCCTCAACTTTTTTTGAGGTCACTTTTTAAGTAATTTATCATAGAAATTTAGCATTTTTTTAATTATTCATAACTAAAACCTGACACTAAATATTTATATATTATTTTAAATTTCATACTTAATTACAATTTATTGCTATATAATGTTTTTACTGTATTGTCGATAAACTATGTACCTTATTTCGGAATTAATTTGGTAATTATCTGATGTTTACTCAGGTCCTTCGTTTTCATTTCTGTTATACATTTCTTTATTAATACTTAATCCGTCGAGGAAGAAAAAAAAATTGCCTTCGAATAACAATCTACTGAATAAAGTAAAACAGTATTTTTAATTCTCCTTATTCATTCCTCATTATTTATTCCTTTTTTTCTGATTTAATTTTTTTTTTTACTTTCACTTTATTCTCCAGTATTAATTTAATCATTTTTAAATATTTTTTTTATAGCACTTATTTAGAATTTGAAAAAAAAAACAGTCTGTCCCTGTTTTATTGGTTTTCTTTTATAAGAACATTGTTACTAAGATAGTACATTAGTTTTAATTATGATATTAATCGTAAATTAATTAGTTTGATTAGATTTATAATTGTAAATTTTATCTTAATGTTTATAATTGAGTCTATTATTGTATATCTGGATTTAATCGAAAAATAAGAATTATTTTTATTGTTTAAAGTTACGAGTAACTTTTTGAGATCACCTCCGTAGTTTTTTGACTGTTGTCAATGATAGTATAGGATGTTTACATACACTTAAATGTATGTATGTTAGTTAAATGTACATAGCTCAATTATTTTTATTTTATTTATCTTTCTGTTTATATACATATACAGATTTTATTTATTTATATGATTTTTTTAATTTTGGAATAAATGTGGTTATTTATTACTATTACATATTGCCAAAGATTGTGACAGATTGTAATATTTATGAATATATACATATATTTATGATTCATCCAATTGTATTCATATTTTTATTTTTTGTAGTATCAATGGATTGATTATAGGGTAATCAATTAAGAATCCCCCAACACTTCTGATAGTGAAAATTATATAATTTTCATGTATTAAAACATTCATGTTTATATATTACATTTTTTTATTTCTTATGAAATTAATGTTAAGTTAACTATTTAGGCCTGAGCGATATCGTTGAAAAATAAGACTTATAAAAATTACTCTACTTTTTTTTACAAAGGGTCAAAAACGCTGACGAGATAATTAAAAACGGATTAGATGAAGGACTTACAAAAGCCATTTCAAGAACGGTTAACTAGTTAATGACTGCTGGCTACAATGCTTTACGATCCACCAAATCCTGGCCTATAATGGTATGCCAAACCCGTGGTGGCTCACCTTGTACCCCCGTCGTATATTCACGATCCCAAAAGATTTAAATAGGGAGGGAGGGCTGTGATATTATTAGAGCTCTAGATGTTAATGGCTTCCGGTATCGCCACGGCCTCCAATATCAGCGGAAATGAACCCGGTCCTCTAGTGCCTTTATTGTACCTGTCCTTTATTGAATTTCCGATTTCCATCCTCCCCTTCGATTTCTTTTTTTCTGCCTTATTTTACTCTGAGCCGTGTCAGAATGGCTACATTTATTTTCTGCTCAGATCTGCAGTTTTATTTTTTTATCGTGTAAGCACCTATCGCGGTGCACTCTTTAAGTAATGGTGCAACTTATTAATTTAAATCGATTAATTATTTAGCTCCAGTTATTCTATAGATCTTTTTTTTTCATCATTATATTTTAAGTAATAATTTCATATACAGCTGAAAATTTTTCCTGAATCTGTAAATTAAAACGTATACAAATCATAAAAAAAGGGGGTTGTAGTCAAGAAAAAAAATAGATATTAAATATTTATTAATTGCCAACTTATCGACCCACACTGTTGTTCTTCAACAGTGCTAACATAAATTAACAGGTTAATGTAATAAAAGAGTGTAAATTTGGCGTCTAAATAAAACAGATATAAAGGTAAAGGTATGAAAACACATCCATATTAACAAACAAACATGAAACATAAAAACAAATATAGTAAGCAAGTTAAAGAGGAATACTATAAAGTCATATAAACTAACATTGTAATCAGTAATGCATTGATAAAAGATAATATACGTTACTAAATATGTCAACTAATTAACTAAGAAAATACATTAACTGATAGGGAAGAAAGTACTGTTTTGAAGAATGTACTCACTATTTCCTAACAATAAACAGGATAGGACTGACCCCGAATTTATCAGAAGCTCTCACAGACGAGGAAGCTAAAGTTACATTAGTGTTTAAATTTTTAAAAGCACATCGCCTTCTTTCTAAATTATAACTCCTCTTCGATTTTAATTTTTTTTAAATTTATTATTTTTATTTTATTTATTATTAATTTTAGCATGCCATAGGCTTTAAAGACCAGAGGGTTTTACGCCTTTAAGCAACAATAAACAACAACAACATTAACTGATAGTAATTAATAATATTGAGTCAGTGATAAATGTTACTTTGTAGAACGATAATTAATACAAGTGATAAAAAATAGGTTAAAAATAACTGATGTAAATATCTTGTGAAATAAATTACTGTTATGTATGCGATGAGCACTGAAAGTAATAATAAAATTAGCATTACCTATAAATGTATAATATAGGAATAAATAAAAGGTGGATTAGTGGAGATAATAGTTTTATTGATTTTTTTATGATATATTTATTTATTTTGTAGAGTACGTCAATCACATCGACCAGATATCTATCAGTCAGTGCCAAAATAGCATATAAAAATGATAGAGATAAAGTGAATTTTATTATGGAGCCTACTACGATTTATAAGCTAGAACAGTACAATAAAAATTAATTTTGAGCGATAAGACTAGTTATTCAATTAAAAAAATACAAAATAATAAATTGAAAATAAAGTGAAATAAAAATAATTGAAAGAACTTATGAAGTGGATAATTATGATACGAATTTACAATTAATAAATTAATAATAACGAATTAATGAATTCGTAAAAAGTATGGAGTGAACTTCACTAAAAATATCAGTACAATATGGCATACAAAAAGAATAAAATATTACACTAAATACAATAATATATAGAATATAAAAAAGAAAGGAGAGCAGCTAAAGTATACAATATACCGAGGGACATAAGAATACGATCAAAAGAAGGATCTAAGAATATCTCAATGAATGTTTTATATATAAATAAACATATATATACACATATACATAGTTAATTTTAATCGTAATATAATGAATCGACAAGTCTTCATAAGTTATGAAGTCATTAGTTGAATATAATTTAGTAATATAATAAAAAAAATATTAATGTAAAGGGTAGGTAATATGAACTGACTGAAAAAACAATTAGACAATTATTTCTTTATTATTATAAAAATACATTAAAAAAAACTTTTTTTTTTCCTTTACCGTAACCCTGACACTTTCCTTAAAATTTTCATATGATCAACCATCCATTTCTTTATTTCTGTAACGGATACAAAAAGAAAGATTTATTATAAAAGTAGTTTTACAAAATTTTACACCGGTGAAGATTTCAAAAAGGTTTCTGATTTTTATTCATTAAATATCCGAATTTATATTGAGATATATTTAGCTATACAATAGGAAGTTATGACCCACCATTATTAACCCGTTTTCTTCCTTTTTTGTAATTCTCTCTAATATATAGTGGCTAAAAAAATCATCCCATTGCCCTCAGGTCTAAAACTACTAGTCGTTGCAATCATTTGAATTGTGATCCCTTCTCGATTTAGTCATTAATAAAAATATTTCTGTTTTTAGTCTTACAATTTACATTTTGTAACTATTTGAAAGAAATGTTATTTAGTTAGTTGATTTAGATTTGGGAAGAGTTGGGGAGTATATAGAGGACAAGCAGGTTCGGAAAGAGAGGAACTCCCATAGGTAATAGAGAATTCAATTTATGAGGCGTCACCTGATCTCAGCCAATAGAAATGTATAGCCCAACCCTAGGGCTTGTCATTCCCTGTAGTCTATTCAATACAACTACTCTTATAGTGTTTGTTTCTCCTCTTCTTTGAGGAATTAGATTCTCTACGACACAATGTCCTATACACATATAGGTAGTGATGCTCCATTGTTTAATGCTAAAAAAAAAATTAGAGGTGAAGCACTTTGAGCATTGTATTTATCTATAGGAGAGAGAGAAAGCTTTATTCCACAAAACAAAATAAAATGATCTACTTTGGGAATAATAATAAAAACTTAAAATCGTTTGTACCTTTTAATCAGTTATTTAAAGATTTATTTATTTTCATCATTTTTTTTTTAAATTAGTCTAAAAAGTTGAACTTTGTTAAATTATCGCTAAAGCTATGAAATACCCCATTCATTTTGGAAAAAAAAAACTTTCTAATACTAATGTTAATGTTTTTTACGCACTAATATAGTTTCATAGATATTTTACACGTTCTTTCAAAAATAAGTGCAAAAGCTTAAAAAGTATTATTTTTGTATCTATAAAAACTACGTTTTTTTGTAAATTATTGAATTCTCTGACAGGAATGAGGAAAAGTGCTATAAATATTTTTTTAAATCTTATATTAGTAAAGTTCTCGCCTGAGTGATTATAAAATTAAAATGGGCTTGAAAGAGTTTGTGTCAGTGGATTGGAATAAAACTGTAGCCCGTAAATGTTTATAAAAAGGCCATACGAAAGTCTCAAAATATAAAAAGGGTGTGTATTATTTAACTTTGTTTGTCAGGCAAAAAGAATAACTTTCTTTTTTTTTAATACTGTACCTTTCCGCAGCCGTTATATTGCTAGTATTGTGGTTACGTTACAATGCCACTGGCGTACGAAGAGATGATCAGAGGAACAAATCTCTCCTCCCAACGAATCTAAGACAAAATAAAATTTCATGCTCACCAGCATAAGGTCTGTATATTGAATAATACCTTCTTAATACACCCGGTTTGGTAAGTATTGTTGTGAACTGTCATTATCCTGATAAATGATAATTTTGAACGCAAATAGAGTAGCCACACCCTGATTCCGTATCCTTGACTGAGTTATATTTATCCTTATCATGTATTGTTAAACCGAGTCAATGATTTTTTTTTCAACCCGAGAATTGTAAAAAATCAAAATCATCCATCATCAATGAGGTATCATATGTGGTTGAGGATTATATCATAGTAAAAGTAATGGTAATGAGATTAGAATTTAGTTTTTGAAATACACTTCATAAACTGGAATGAAATCTATGATATAATTAATGAGATTTTCATTGTCATTATGTGCAACTCTTTGAAAACCACATTAAGAAAGAATAAAATTTCCGAAAAATCAATTTTTTTTTTACTGTAATTTTAAAAATTTGTGGAACTAATAATAACACTAATTTTGCTTTAGTCTTCTTCTATATTGTAGTGACAAAAAACATTGAATTGAAAAAACTGAAAATATAGATAAAACCAAAAATATATTTGCTACATTAGAAATATGCAAGCACCAAATCTAAAGAGTTTTTTTCCTCAACAGAAACACTGGTCTCTAACTTTTGACGGGAATGTATTTCGTTCTGTTTATAAATAAGACTTCCTTTCATTGGTTCCTGGTAGAATGTTTCAACTCAATCTAACTAATTTTCGGGTAAACTTGAAACTATTCCGAGTCAAAGACCAGGTTCGAGAATTAACAGGCATTTAACAGAGAGCAATTGGCCTGAGTGATTACCGTTGGCAACCCGCAGCACTCCACTGCGCGGCATAATTTAGCTCTCTGCCTCCTCACAATCAGAATTGCCAATTTCGTTTGTGATTGCTGATGATGTCTAAATATCGCCTGCTAGGGCTGTCATGGAGGAACGGCCTGATGTTCAATGTGACACGTTGCAATCAACTTAGTGCAGAAGTAATGCTTATCTAGATTGTCAATCTACATCGCTAATATAAACAGCATAGACGCTGTTCTGAAATTGAACACATACCTATAATTATGTTGCTAGGAACAAACAAAACGATCTGAAATTTTTAAAGATTTTAATTTTTTTATGCGTCATTGTTGTCTGTTAAAGATATGTCTTGTTTATCTTTTGCTATTTCCTTTAATTGTCTAAAACTGTTTGTTATTCTTATTTAATTTTAAGCTTCACTGTTCAATTTTATTTTAATTCTTAATTTACATTGTTCATTTATTTTTACCTCATTTAAGTGTTTGTATCATTTTAGCCCTGATGAAGTCCTGCAACGTGGGGCGAAACGTAGGTTTAGAATATATAGTTTTACGACTATTTGAGTTTTTCTAAACCGTACCATACCTGGACCATCTTCATTTTATTATTACAGACGGTCAATCATCGATCTTCCAATTAATAGTTTCTTTTTCATTCTTTACTGAGTTAATTTTAAATATTTAGAATCAGGGGTAATTTTTTTTAGGGTTATCCAATAAAGAGGCCGTGTTGTCACTGACATATTTGATTTTCGAGGGATGAGATGTTTCATTCATACCAACAAGCTGACAAGCTTGAAGTGTGTTTTTTTTCTGAGGATTTCTAAATTTGAGAAATGATGTTCATTCCGATTTTCTTATATTTCTAAAAATTAAGAAAACCCTGAAATTTAGAGAAAGTTGTACAAGTTTTTGTTGATTTCATATAGAAAGATATTCATATATCTTGATTCTATTGATATTTCCTTGTTCTATTTAATAGTAAACACTTGACTTTTTAATATATAATTATAGTACTAAATTCTATTTTTATTGCATTCAACTCAAAAAATGTAGGATCTGCCAACTTAAATACAGGAAACCAGAACAATGGAAGAGATACCATATGGTTGATTTGGCAGAAATGTTGTTTTCATTATAAGTTTCCAGTAGGCAATTCACTGGTTGTCAATATATATTTGACTGATGCAGATATAGATTTGGATAGGAAAAAAAAAACATGACAATTTCGAATGTTCCAAATAATGTTTCTAGACTATTTTTTGTTAATCATTTTAATGCTATAATTTACTTTACCCAATTGTTTCTATTTAATGTATCTTAGATTTTTTAAATTATTCATTAAGGAATGCGAATATCAACGAGTTTATCATTCAGAATGTGGTATAACACTTAAAAGAAAAACATTATTTCGCATCTTGTTTTAACGATTTTTTTTTCGAAGTGATAGAACTTTATAGGCAATCTCCAGAAATATTCACGATCTTCGTAATAAAGAGCTACTTATACGATTCCATAACAACTTAACTATAGTATGTAGTATAATTGTTCGATATAAGACTATTATTAATCTAGAGGAATACAAATATCTGCAAACTTGCAGACTATGGGGAGGGAGAGGATGTAGAGTTGCTGGAATTATTACTGGAGCTGGAAATAGGATCTGGGGGGGGGGGAGGAGGGAGGTTCAGGTAATCGGCTCTGGAGAGGGTCAGCCCATCGACACTGGATCATCGCGTCCCCTCTGTGTTTCTGAGTAATCTTCTTAGGCTACCTTGTGCAGGTCAAACGTTAGGTATATATTCATTCCTCACCAATATATATACATATATACACACACGTTGTTTAATTTATATTTTTCCTGTGTGGTAACCTTTTATTTTTTATAAGAAAATTAGAATGAAGATCATTTCTTAAATTTAGAAATCCTTGGAAAAAACACACTTCAACCTTGTCTGTTGGTATAAATGAAACATCTCATTCCTCGAACATCAAATATGTCAGTGACAACACGGCCTCTTTATTGGATAACCCCCCAAAAAAATTACCCTTGATTCTAAATATTTAAAATTAACTCAGTAAAGAATGAAAAAGAAACTATTAATTGGAAGATCGATGATTGACCGTCTGTAATAATAAAATGAAGATGGTCCAGGTATGGTACGGTTAAGAAAAACTCAAATTGTCGTAAAACTATATATTCTAAACCTACGTTTCGCCCCACGTTACAGGGCTTCATCAGGGCTAAAATGATACAAACACTTAAATGGGGTAAAAATAAATGAAAAATGTAAATTAAGAATTAAAAAAAAATGAACAGTGAAGCTTAAAATTAAATAAGAATAACAAATAGTTTTAGACAATTAAATGAAATAACAACAGATAACCAAGAAACATAAAAATACTGTCACACAAGAGCTGGAAAAAAGGAGATATAACAATAAATAAAAACAGATAAAAGAAATAGGAGGAAAATTAACTTCTGAAGTGCAGAGCATAGAGTGAAAGAAGAATTATGGATGTTTAATGACGCTAAACATGTTCGTCAGGGAAATACCGTCTTTATCTACTTTATGTGTTAAATTGATATGTATGGAATAGCAGTTTATGGTTGGAGACTGTAGCGAAAATTGATGAATAATCCAAGTTGAAAGAATGATTGAGGTTTAACGCGTGTTCAGAAAATTTAGAAGCAAAAGGATTACTAGAGTTGTTAAACGTTTTGTGCTGGGAAATACAATCTATCCAATATATTAATTATATTAGAGAGTTAACTGTTTTATTTTATTTTTTTGTTTCTGTTTAATATATAGGATTAAGTTTATGATTTTTTATATTTAAGCATCCTAATTTTTTTTCTTTCCTTTATCTTTGTTGATTATTATGGGTAATTTTTTTTAGGGTTATCCAATAAAGAGGCCGTGTTGTCACTGACATATTTGATTTTCGAGGGATGAGATGTTTCATTCATACCAACAAG
>NW_027108542.1:170232-211333 GCF_000696795.3 Halyomorpha halys
TGGTGTATGTATACTAGTGAAATATAATAATAAAGGAGATTACGAAAAAATTGTTTATTATTTATTACTATTAATTATCCCATATTAATTTTATTTTTCGTTTTTAATATTATTTAATTTTTAAATCATTTGGAAAGCATATCTGCTTTTATTATTTTGATACTTTGGGATTTGTTTTTATTTTATGGTCCTTCGTCTATTATTAAAATCGAACCAGCAAATAGGATTTTTTTTTACTCTTGGGGAGAGGTTAGTTTATTTTCATTTACGATAAGCTCCTCGTCCCAAAAATGGTCTTAAAGGTAGTTATAAGCAGCTAACAAATCTAGAAGCTGTTATTTAAATTTTCAATTCTCATGTTATTTATATTAAATAAACTAAGTTTTTTACTAATTACCAAATTATCCATTATTCGCCATGCTAATTATCCACAGCGAGAAACGTTTAGACATCCCATCAATTTTTGTATTAAAATCTCTCATTCAAAATTATAACGTTGTTATGGATATTCTGAAAATACTTGAAATATTTTAATAAATCTTCCAGGAAAGAGGGAGAATGAATTTCGGATTCTGAGATGAGCCCTGATAGAACCCGTCGAGAAAGGAGATTGGGCGGCTGAATATCGAATGGAAGTATATCGATTATACTAAATAGCAAGCGAGACAAATATTCCCCGCTATTGAGAAGCAACTTCCACCGGAGAGGCGGATATGGCCGGGGAGGGGATATTATATCGGGGAATGCGGCTCCTTGATGAGCCCGCGGTCAAGGTATGCCCGGAACGCAGCGGCCCCTTTTCACAAGGGCCTAAAGATCTCAGCCTCCAGTCCTCTCCCTTCCCCTTTCCATGAGAAGAGGGTTTGTTTTTATTACAATCCTGGAATATCAAGTTTGTAATTAGGCTTTAATTACATAATAAATAAGAATATTTAAACAAAAATGCATCGATTTTATATTATTAAAAGTACTTCACCAAATAAATATATTGGTATTATATAATGAGAAATAATAGAGTATTTCCTTCACACAAATGGACACAAATTAATTTCAATATATCTAACATTATAACAAATTTAATAGTTTATACATTTATACAAACCTTTAGAATAATTTAAATTAATGTATGTATGGATACAGCATGTAGTCAATGAATAGGCTACGTGTAACGTTATAATTTATTTATTATTACCTAAGTAATCAGTAACATCGGAAACCTTTATAAACCTAGGGGGGTAGAGAGGAGGAACTGAGGGAGATAATGACTAAAACTGATCTTAGAATAGGACTATCAACTAGTACATAATTAATAAAAAAGGATCAGCGGTGCAGTACTTTGTAAGGAAGGACAGTAACTAGACCAACGGTTGTACAAGGCAGTGATTTGGTCGAAATCACGCGCTCAACTAAACATTTTTTGCCCAATTAAGGGTACCCACTTGATGAGGCTCGGTGAACACCGTAGAGCTCCCGATCCCACAGGGCTGACTCACGGCTTCAGTGAAACAGAAAATAATTATCTGCCACAGCCGGATTCTAACCCAAGTCCTTAGACATATTAGCACAGTTCCTTACCATTGAGCTACCTGCTCCCACACTTGTATATTATAAAATATAAAAATGTAAATTTCAGTCAATTGTATTTTGTTTTTCCTCTATGTCAATAAAATTGGATTTCGTTTGTATACTTATTTGTTCTTTGCCATAGTATATGCTCCTCTTATTTGGTCTTTTAAAATGGAAGACTCCGTAATTTGTCATATTTGAAGAGACACTGCCCACGACTCTGATCCCGAAGAGAGAAGAGGATTATAGCATTAGAGATAGATCAAAGAGGGAAGAGACACAAACAGCTTTGGCTTTGCCTTATTACACCGGCCGGCATCTGATCTGATGTAATCTCGGCTTCTTCTTTTCTGCTCCACATCCTCGGATCTCATGTGCATGCGCTGGGCTCTCTCTGTTTCCTTTAAACTGGCCCACATAGTGGAAACAAAAGAATTAGTGATCTATTTTATTTATTGATTTATTTTTTTTATTTATTCACATATATTTTGATGTGTAACTAGAGATAGTTTGGTTACATAACGAAAAATGGTCAAAGAGTAGGTGTTGCCATCCTCCAGTAATTTAAAAATCCAAAAAAGTTTGTGATTTGAGAACTTTGAGTCTAGGTGAGCTGGAGAAAAAATATAATTTCTTTTTCAATAAATCTGAAATGGGAATCGTCAACGTAATAGTTAGAAGGTAAATATTGGGAAAAATTCATATGTTTTTTTTTTTTTTAAATGTGAGTAGCAACATGGTAACAATCTTTTTTTAAGATTTAGATGTGAAAAAAAGTGCTTTATAGCTTGAATGGTAGAAATAAATTCTCTTTTGACAATTGCAATAGGTTAAAAATTTTCCGTAAAAAAAAAAATGATAAACAATGGATAATATTGCATTTTGATTGAAGTTTTTGTTAGCCACTACCTATAACAAATAAATATGCAAAAATAATAATTAATGTCCCTTGAAATTATGAAAACATAAAGATATCTCCTCAGCCTTTCTCTTTCTTTGGCCACTGAAGCTTGCAAACAGAGAGAAAGTGTATTAGAGGAACCCTGATTTGAAGGTTGTTAAGTGCCTAACTTTAACATTTACAATAAGTAATTATATAATAATTAGGCTTAATTGAACCGAAGGCTCGAAATCGATGCCCGTCCAAACCTCTACAAGATCAGTCATGGTCCAATTCTCTAGTCTGCGCTTCAGTTTAAACTCGGTACGTTCACGAGTTGGTTTGGTGTCCAATAAAATTTTAAGGATTATTTTTTTTTTACTTTTTGGAGGTGGGGGAATGTAGGAGAGGTGTTATATACAGGATAAACTCCATTCGAACCCTGGTAGAGGTTAGGTTATCATTTTGTTGGACCTCCACAGAAATAAATTCGACTAACTATGACGGACTGGAACTGGCGTCGAATGGTTGCAAAGACCTACGCCTCAACTCCCTCAGCCACTAAAGCCTTTACATTTTAGAGATCCATTCGTCATCAAGTTCTCTAATCTTATACGCCTATCTGATTCGTCACAATGCTATATCCTGAATTATATTTACTGGATAAAGTTACCGCAATTTAACGTTGTGTAACCCTCTAATTACACAATATTTAACGTATTATATTACGTCTTATAAATGTATTATGTATATGTTTAATAAATATTTATTATAGTTAGTGACTAGCAAAAGCTCCAATTTAAATATCAAAGTAAATTTCTAATATAATCAAAATTCCTTTGATGAAATGTCTAAAAATGTCCATAATTTCCGGTTTTTAATATTTGGGGAAAAGTTCAAATTATTTCAATTGTGTAAATTTAATTATTTCAAGTGCTAATAGGTATTATTTTCCGTTTTAAAAATAAATTTTTGTCATATCTTAATCGTTAAATCAATACTTGTTGGAAGTTTATGAACTTTTTTCACTATATTGCTACTTACAGATTTTTTTTCTCTAAAACTTTATTGCTTATTTAAGATTGCTAGAGTAGGACAACTCGGCTGCTCTAACCAATTTTCAGTAGCCGGGCTAGATCTCTCATTCACCACCAAGTAGAAGTGCTTCTATAAACCTGAGCTACTTACTTCTTGTATCATGCTAAATGATTTCACTAAGAATCAGATCTAATTAAGAAATCGGTAAAAATGGAGCTAACGTCAATTTGTTATGAATCTCTCAATTTATTAAAATATCGTACATATATAATACGGTAGTATCGATCTTTTCTGGGTTTCGGGTACGATGGATTTTTACTAATGAGATATTGAAAAGACAGGAACTTTGATATATAATTTCGATCTTTAAATTCGTACTGAAACTTGAATAAATGTTCCAAAAAAGGTGGCAGATCCCAAAACGTTGACAGTAAGTAGATGGATTGATACAGTACAAATTGGGGTTTAAATAGTTCAACGAGGAGATAAATAGAAAATTACGGTACGGAATTAGGCACGGATCAAACCTCATTCTAAGGTTATCTTTTAGAGCACCATGGGATGCATAGTACCGCCTTAAACATCCGTTCATGCACGGCCTAGCTATGATGTCTCAGCGGGTAAAATTAAGGGTACTAAAAGATTATGGTTAGTTGAATTTGTAAAATTGGAGCTAAATTTTCCAGAGGGGCAACATAATTACTGATTACGTAAGTCGTTACTTAAAGATAGTCAGTATAAAGTATACAGATTTATCAATTGTAAGCGTTGAGTTGACTTTCTTTATGATATTATATAGTGATTACTAATGTTTTTTATGTATTAATAAAAATATACTCATATATGAATGATATTCAGTATATTTGTTATTTGAACTTCAGAAATTTATTGATTTTCTTTGTTGTATTTTCAAATATGAAAATATCATTAGACTTTAAAAATTAATTAATATTAGGTATTGAGTTAGTAGTTTCTCTAAATGTTAGTTATTTAAAGGATAAGACAAAAGTTTGTAGTACTGAACTTGAAAGATACTTTTTTTATAAAATGAAAAGTCTTTACTCCCCCTCTTCCCCCTCGCCAGCCAAAAAAAAAAACTAACACTGCCTAGATGCTTTCTCGAGATAACTACGCTATCTCAACATAAATCAGAGTGTAATTATAAGTTTGGTACTTTTGTAAGTTAACTAAAAAAAAAACTTTGTCCCTTTACCCTTTCGTTAATTATCAAACCGAGTGAAAACTAAGTTGGTTACCGTTCGATACCAAGTCCTCTTAGCATGAGAAGCTTGAAGCACCTCCTTAAGTAATTTTAAGCTGATTTAACCTTCCTCACTAGGACTTGTACGGAAGGTGTGGGCGGTATTCCTAAGTTCAGCTTAGTTTATTTAAGTAGTGGGTCAGATATTCCAAAAAAAAAAAATCAAAAATTTATTTAGTCAGGTATCAAAACAGGCTCAAATCTGCTTTTATACAAAATATTTCCTTTTTATTTTGTATAAGTTTGATGAACTATATCTGCTAGCGTAGACATGAAAGTTTCTGAATCCACTATTCAAATAAGATCAAACTCATGCGGTAGAAACAAAAATGGTTCAATTCAACATTTCAATAGTTCGGGGCTGCACGTGAATCCGGTGTTATTCAACAAACCTTCTAGTAAAAGAGCCCAAATGGATAAAAAAGGCAGTTATTTCACCCCAATTATTTATTACTTAATTCAAAACTACATATAATTACTAGTCAAAATTGATGAGTCTGCCAAGTATAGGTAGGAGGAATAAAAAATGTATGCTGTATCAAAACGTTAAAAATAATTAATTTTTATTCGGAGCTCTATATCTGTACAAGTACCAACAACAATAGAAAATCTAAGGGAACATCATTTAAAGTAGAGTGAATTTGCTAAAATTTAAGCCCTAATAGAGTATTTACGTTGAACGTACTGAAAGATCAGTAGTTAGTGAATTTATTTTGAAAAATCTATATCTCATAAACCATTTGATGTACAGATCAAGATAGTTTAACGAGTCTGAAATGAGATGAAATTCATGAGTCTGCCAAGTATAGGAAGGGGGAATAAAAAATGGGGGCTGTTTTAAAGCGATAAAAAAAACTAATTTTTCATTCGGAGCTCTATATCTCAAAAAGTAGAAACAACACAAGAAAACCTAAGAAAAGGTCATATAAAGAAGAGCGAATTTGCTAAAATATGAGCCCTTATTATTACGAGTTATTTACGTTAAATATTTTTCGAGATATAGCTTTTTAAAAAGCAACGTTTTAGAAAAATGTTGTATGGGACGTACTGAAAGATCAGTAGTTAGTGAATTTATTTTGAAAAATCTATATCTCAAAAACCATTTGACGTACAGATAAAGCTAGTTTAATGAGCTATAAAGTAATTTAAGACGTTTATTTTCGTAGGAGTAGTAGGTTTCATGAAATTTGTTAAAATAAATTTATTTATAGTTGTTCGGACCAATTTTCATTTCCCAAATTCATATTCATATGTGAATATCATAAAACTACTATGACCCTATGAAGATATGGGTCATAAACTACATTATAGTAATTTCCTTTATTTTGAGTTTTGGCAGACATATGTGCGTCTTATGGGTCTGGAGATATATCTTTTCAAACATCCAACATTTTATACGAACAACTAGAAATTAACATTTTGTGATTTTATTTTGTCAAATATAAAAACTACAACTCCTACAAAAATAAACATTATAAACTATTTTATAGTAAATTTAACTAGCAATAATTTGAGTGCTAGCAGACATCTGTATGTCCAATGGTTTCTGAAATAAAGTTTTTCATAAATCAAACTTATTGTCCGAACAACTGGAAATCAATTTAATTTATTTTAGCAGATATCATTAAAACTACACTTCCTACGAAGGTCTTAAACTACTTTATAGTACATTTAACTAGCTTTAATTAGTTTGCCAATAGACATCTGTACGTCACATATATTTCAGTACATTTTATAAAATGTTGGTTTTTAAAAGACTATATCTCGAGAACTATAGGACGTAAATAACTCTGTTAGGGCTAATATTTTAGCATATTTACTCTTCTATAAATAATGTTCTTTTAGATTTTCTATTGTTGTTGGTATTTTTTAAGATATAGAGCTCCGAATGAAAAATTAACGTTTTGAAACAGCCGCCATTTTTTATTCCCCCTAACTATACTTGGCAGACTCATCCGTTTTGACTAGTAATTATTCATAGTTTTCATTAAAGTTATCAAAAATTGGGGTGAGATAACTGGTTTTTTTTTTTCCTGGCTCTTGTACTATCCCGTCTCACGTCACCTATCCACTCAAGGCTGAGCCAAACTTCTCTCATCGGCATACCCATTAAGGAAGCGATATCGCACCTCATACCATGGGTTGACCTATGCCGGTACTCTCCTACAGATCGACTTCGTACGACCGAAATGGGCTTCCTGTAATAGTTATCGTAAGCTCCTTGAGTATAATTAAGCTAATTAGGTCGATTACTGTAAGTTCATTTCAAATCGTTTAAGTACATGTATAACCTGCCTTATGCTCAATACAGGTGTTTGCAGTAGTGATATTACGATGAGATTTACGTACGATTGAGTAATTTCACAATGTACTTAAATATATCGGAACGTTATCAGTTGTCTGTCTATATGTGATGACTGTAGGAAGATGGTCCGGGTGGTGATCCAGTTTTGTACAAAAATAAAAGAAAAACTATTTATTAGTAACTAACGTTTGATCCCAATGTGCTTGGCTTCATCAGTTCAAATGAGAACGAGATATAAAAAATATAATGTCTAAACTACTGATATAAAAAAGGAGAATGTAGCCAACTAAAACAAAAAAATATAAATATATATGAATAGATGTTGAACTTATAACAAGTACAGTAATGATTGGTAGAATTATAAATATAACAATTGCATTATGTAATAATAATATTTATTTATTCTGGGATGGATCCTTTCAGAATAATATATAGGCGTCAAAATTAGGCTTTAGAGCCTTAGAGTAAAATACAGAATAAAAATGAAATTATGAAACGTCATAAAATATAATAAAATAATGAATTTGAAAAGATAAAAATGAGCAACAATAATTAACAGAATATATTAAATATGAGTGGAACAAATAAAATAAAACCATATGTCATATCATAAAACATATGATTACTAACATTTTTGATAATAAATATAAAAAAAAAATGATAAAAATCCAATACAATTAAACTAAAAATAATAAATGAAAAGGTACAATTTCTGCTTATATACATATTTAAGTATAAACGAAAATCTGAAACATTAGCTAAAGAAAATATATAAACCTTACAATTGACATAGTAACATTCAATTGTTATTCTTCCGGAGTTGGGTGGATAGAAGGTTATTGGAACTACGAATAAAGGAGGATATAGAATTCCATAGAGAAGAGGAACGGATGAGGAAGGATCTACCAAAGGATGCAGCTAATGGGCAGTTACATATAAGTCTGAAGGCCGTGAGCGGATATTGCGGGAATGCTCTAAGGATTTAAATCGAAGGATACCAGAGATTTACGATGAACGGCGGGATTGGATAACTTGGTAGAGGAAGGATAGTAATTAATAGTGAAATAATAATATGTATAAGTACTAACAATAATTGTGTAATTGAAAGAAGTAATGAGTGAGGAAGAATATGATATATCAGTATGGTGCAATAAAAATTCAAGTGGATAGACAGTTGATCACTGATAAATAGTTTTCAGTTTTTTTTACTCTATGACCCCCATCCTGGTTACTGAAAAATAATCGTTCAATCATATGTATTAATTCAACTAATTTTTATTCACAATAAATGAACTTTTCTTATCCACCATCCGCACTATCTTCCAACAAACGTTTTGTGTTTTTTATTGATAAATCTCTTCTTATATTATCTGCAGTGGAGCAGAGTAGCTCAGTGTGTAAGGCGCTCTGCTATTAACCCCTAGGATCCAGGATGGCAGATAATTATTTATTCTGTTACTGTTATTCCATTGGTCAGTGAATTTGCTGGAGTGCATGAGTCAACCCAGACTCTTTAAATTGAATACCCTTATTTGGTGAAAAAGCAGGTGGCTGAGCGTGATCTTGAAAAACATTACCTACTTGTATAATCTTTGTAAAAAAAAAAAGAAAGGACTTTCTTCCAAAGTACTGAGCCCCTAAACCTTCATGGGTTCGATCTGTTCACCTTATTATATATTCCTGGCACAGGGTTGCTTCCACCTTCCTGTTGGTGGTTCTCTTCTTCTTCTTCTACCTATGAGGTTGGAGTGGGCTGGACTTATTTCGAGATAATTATAACTATAACGAGCAATATTATAAAAAGAATCAAGAATTTTCCATACCACAAGACCAAGACGAACTCCCTTATCCTTTGTAATGAGTGTACGATCATTAATTTTGAATAGAAAAATGGACCGTTCAGTAAAAGAGGAGTTGAATTTTTATAGTGAATGAGCTGTCTTCATATTAATAATTGTAAAGTGATTTAGAACTAAGTGAATTTCTAAAATTTGTTGGAGCATTGTCGTAGTTTTTATGCCCCCACTGTCATAGAATTGTTTTATTCACGATACCGAGAGCAAAATTATTAAAGGACTATTTATGTTATGATTAAGTAATTTTAGCTATTTTTTTTTTAGATTTTTGTAAAAGTTGGGAACAGAATCACCCCGTTGAGAATCACTCTGCTATGGTTATAGTTTTAATATATCTTTCAGGATTTATTTCTATAAATTAATTTTCTGATAGCGAAAATTTCGATTTTTTTATTTTAGATTTGTAATCCCATATTTCTTGTCCTACAGTATAATAATACCCCACTTATTCCTGTCGAACAGATCCGTTACTTAGAACTACATCTGGACAAACGACTGACATGGAATCCTCATACAAGACTAAAAAGACAAGAAACTGCTCGTCGATTCCGACTATTACAACATTTGCTACACAAACGGTCTAAATTGCCAATCCATTACAAAAGACTGATCTACATGACTATTATTAGGCCTATTTGGACATACGGAATTGAGCTTTGGGGCTTCACTAAACCATCAAATTCCTCCTGAATCCAATTCTTACAGTTCAAAATCCTTAATGCTCCTTACTTTGTCACAAATAAAGTCATCCATCAGGACCTCAATGTTCCATATCTTGCCGATTTGGCCAGAACCAGATATCATTCCTTCCATGATAAACTTCCCAACCATCCAAATCCAATTATTTCCCGCCTGGCTTCTCCTTCATTACCTAATAATTCTCCTAGGCGTCTGAAAAGAAGGTGGTCTCGAGATCTTCTCCTCTGGAAATGTTATTGGAGTTCTATCAATGTAGATTCTCCACATGTTTGTTTCATGTCACTATATTACCTACAGCAAATTTACTTGTATATATTTTTATGCAGTTGTAAATAACAATAAATATATTATTATTATAAAAATAATTATTTTAGATATGATATTTAAAAGTTAAAATTATAACTGATCAATAATAAGCCGAGGCGCTAGACAGAGAGGGGAATACTGATGCGGCTTGCATTATTCATAGCTCTCACACGTCCAGATATTTGCCCTAAGCCTTGAGAAAGTTTCCCATCCGAGTCGCGAATTTAAGTTACTGGTCCGGTCCCATCCTTGTTCAAGGCTCATCTAATGTCTCTGATTTTATTTTTTGCGCCTCTTTCTTGAGTCAATATGAATCTTCAGTTATCAATATATCTTTTATACCCTACTTTTAAAAAATAAAAATAAAAAGAGATTTGAATATAGGTATATCTATTAATTTTTTTAAATATTTCTAATACGCAATTATAACCTTGAATAAAAATAAATTTAGTGTCTATTTAGTGGATTTAACAATAATTAGACATGGTGAAATAGTGATATTCCTCTATTCTTGGATAATTTATGAAATTAGTTATATGGTATAACCAAAAGGTGGTTACGATTTGGTCTAGTTATGTTAGTTGAATTTTGATTGTTGATTACATTGATTAGTAGATAATATTATGATTTACTTGGTCGTTGATCTCTGATACTGAGATTCTGTGGATGAGTTTAGCTCTTTTGTTGTGCCCTGTTTTCCTATCTTGATTCCGTTCCTTCCTGGCTGAGTTGATTAAACTATTCACTCAACCTGAGTGATACTTGAATTCCAGGACAATGTAGTTTCCCTAGATAGTCTGTAGTTCACTCATCACTTGGGTTTGTTCTCACTTCTCAGTGTTCACTTGTTCATTGGGTACTTACTTACTTCTTTTGTTTGCCGCTAGGTGGCAGCATTTTGAGCTGCCATTCAATATGTTTGAGGGGGCTTCCTTAAACACCCTTCTTGCACATATATAGTTTGTTTGTTTGTTTGGTTGTTTAGTGGCGCCAAACTTCATTGGTCATCAACGCCATTTATATTTTATTTAATTTTGCTAATATTCGTTAAATTTTATTTATTTTTAATTTTTTTTTTTTTTTTTTTTTTTTTTTTTTCCGATCAAGTTATATTTTTGTCAGTAAAATTTGTGATTTTAAAAACTGGAACACGAATTCTATTGCCTTATCATCGTCTCCAATGGTTTTTGAGATATCTTGGCTTAGTCCCAAGCTATTGAGGTGTGGTGTAAAATATGGGCATCGTTGGAAAACATGGCTTATTGTTAAATTGTTATTGCAATACTGGCAGTTCGGAGGTGTTTCTTTTGATATAAGATAGGAGTGGGTGAGCCTCGTGTGACCTATTCTCAGCCTAGTGAGTACAACTTCCTCTCTACGGGATTTGCGACTGGAGGTACCCCTGGGCTTGACATCCTTTTTAATAAGTTTTAATTTGCTCATTGGGCTTTCGTTCCACATAGATTGCCATTGATTTTGTTGATTAGTTGATTAGTTTTGGGTTCTATCTTAAGACAAATAATGTCTACCTTTCTGTATATATGAAAAATGAATTTCGAAACCCCACTGAAGGAGCTTGCTTATGATTTTCTGTTAGTTCCCTTGGGCCTCAAGATTCAATTTGCGAACTGTTATAAAGTAAAACAACAGAATTTTAAAATCAATATAATCTTACCACTGAATTTCAAATAAATAAGTGAAAACTATTTCTTAAGTTCTTTAAATATAATTTATTATTCGTTAGATTAGCTATTATTTATCAAATTACAATTTTAAGAAGTTTTGAGATTAGGCCAAACATTTAATACTGATTTTTTATTTTAATATATCAGTGTATATGTTTTTATCTAACTTATGTCATGCTGAACATAATTGCGTCTTATCAGTAAATAGTGACCCTCCTATCGCCAACTCTCCAATCTCACATCGGCACCCTTAAAGCTGTGGTGTCAAAACTGGAGGATTAAACTAAATTTCTATAAATCCCGTCCTTCATTAAATCCTTATAATCCAAAATCCTTCGTAAAATCCTCAATTCTCCTTATTTTGTTACTAATAAAACCATACATAAAGACCTAAATGTTCCTTATGTAACCGATCTAGCCCGAACCCGGTATCATTTCTTCCATTATAAACTCCCTAACCACCCAAATCCACTAGTTTCTAACCTTGCTTCCTCTTCCATTCCTGGCAATCCTCCGAGCCACTTGAAAAGAAGATGGCCTCGTGATCTTATATTGTAAAATGTTTTTAGAGTTCTACTACTGGGTAGTTTCTCTACATCCTGTATCATATCATTATCATTATGGCATTATGATCAAATTTACTTGTTGTATTTTTTATACAGTTGTAAATATCAATAAATAAATAAAAAAAAAATAAACGATTCATTAACTAGACAAACTGTCTGAAATTTTAACTAGTAACAAAATACTTATTTATATATCCGTAATAAGGTCTATTTAGACTTACGGAGTTCAATTTTGGGGCTCCACTAAACCATCGAATTGTTCGAACCATCGAAATTAAAAAACAATGTGAAACACTCCTTTCCCGCCTTCCGTGGATAGCCTTACTTATCTGAAGTTCGAAAAAGACACTTTTGGCGAGTAGGCTGGTCGATGTACGACACGTCACAATCTCACAAGAGGAAATCATAACACAAAAAAGATAATCCATCTCAGCCGGACCTGCCCCCAAGACCCCCCCCCCCGGATTGACGGTCCTATATCACTAATAAAATATTTGATTAAAACGGTAAGAGATGTCTTTAAGATCGAACTATATTAAATTGAAAAACGGCGAAGCATCCTTCACGCCTTTTTTTGTGTTATGATTTCATCTTGTGAGATAGAGACATACATGTACATGACATGTATATTTTAATAACAGATTTAATAATTATATTTTATTTACTAAATAATTAGAAAACATAATACCATAGGATAAAATAAAACAGTCTGAAACCAGCAGACACAATTAACTATTTAACAAGTTCTTTTACTTACCTCTAGTTCATGCATATGAGTTGCCACACTATCATAACTAGTGTAATCTGTAAATGTTTTGTGTTTTCCTTAATCCTTAAGCAACACTTAAATCCTTCGAATGTTTACTTCATTGTGTACTATTGATGTGCTCTTACAAGAGGAAAAGCAAATTAAAGTTTTTGAAAATAATTTATAGCATACAATATTTGGATGGAAGAAGGATGAGTCTACCAGAGCATTTATAATACTATAGAACGCCAAAATGCATGAAATGCACTCAGTAAATATAACTCAGAAGAGTTTATTGCGGCGAATATGATGGGCTTGTAAAATGAGTTTAGTAAACAAGTTTAGTAATAAACAAAAAATGATAATAAACAATGATCTTACTTTTTTTTTTTTTTTATTGTCTGAAAAAACTCCCCCTCCCCAATATTTCTTAATCTTTCAGATCAATAATCATTTTGAATGTGATGTGAATATTAAAGTTGCAAAAGTATTGAAAAGAAAGAAATGAATTCAGAAAAATTTAAAATGGTAAAGAAAACCATTTTATAATTTATTTACGTCAACTAGAAAATTTATTTTATTAAATGAATAAATAAAATTTTCAAAATCAATTTAAATGAATAGTCATCAAAGTCAAGAAGTCACTGAGGAAGAACCCAGATTAAACCGGTATATTTATTTTCTGTATTTTTTATTTAAATTAATTAGTTAAATCAATGAATACTTCTTATTCAACGAACAGATGTATATAATAAATGATTTGACAAAATTTTAAAAAGCACTCAATTAAGGTAATTCAACTGATTGGTACGGTCTATCCCGATCGGAGATGGCCACGAACGATAAGGGAAAATTAATAGAAGAAAATTCTCGGCTTATGTAAGCGAATGGAAAAAAGATCCGCTTTGGCTCATATTACTCTGATCGAGACCGGGAAGCAATTATGCAAATTTAAATTAAATTCCGCTCAAGGCTTGGGTGGGGGAGTGGAGCTATGATGATTTTTCCCTTCTGTTTTCCCTGATTGATATTTCTGTAGTCAATTTCCAGAGCGGTCCCTACTGGACCGTTATTCATCGGAGTGGCCTAGGAAGGCTCTTCTGTACGTCCCGATGCACAGATCCCCTCTGAAAAATCCAAATTGCTGAAAAAAAATTAATCTTATATTTTGTCAGATCCAAAGTAAACATTATAAAACCATTAGTTTACCTATATTAAGGAAGGGACTGAATGAGATGTGATTATGATGCAATACTAAATCTAGAGGAAATATGAATGTAGATAAATTAAGGAAATTTAAAGGATAATAATATATATGCTAACCTTAATCCTGGTAGATGTAGGATGAGGTGTAAAATAGAAAAATATATGGTGGAAAGATGTGACGGTGAGGATTTTAGGACGTAAAAGGAGTAACAGAAGAAATATCTGGATACCTTCCGGAGGAAATTTCTTACAACACTTTGGTTCAGTAAATTACAAATTCTTAATAAATAATTTCCACTGGGTTTTGTGAAATCTACGATGGAACAAGAATAGGAACATGTGAAAGAAAATATCTCATTTAGAATGAGAAACAGAGTATTCGCAAAGCCTGGCAAGTTTTCTATCTTTTTTTTTTTTATATTCCAGTAATAAGATATGTATTTAATGTGCATTTGTAGTAATTGAGTGTATAATTTAAAAGAAGGTGTAATTGAACATTTGGAATAAAATCAAAATTAAGTTTTTGTATAAAAAGAATATTAGAAATATTATATTTTGTTGTATATATCAATAATAGTGTAAAAGTTCAGGAATGCCATTAAAATGTCAGTGTTTTCTATCTGTTTATTTTGATTGTTTTTCGCATAAAACGTGAATTATATCAGTAGTAAACGATAATAAGAACGAAAGGCTTCACAAACCTAAGGTTCGATGTTGTTACCATTCATTACTGTCCATACACATCTAACCATTGACGACGCCCGTCCAAACCGATATTCACAAGGTCAGTCTTGACGCAATATTCCCACCTACGCTTAGGTTTACGAGTCAGGTCATTGTTTATTGACCTTATAACTGTATAGTTCGTTAGTATACCTTGAAATTTCACAAACCCCTCCTATATACCGCAATCCTATCGCTTGAATGATATCTAAGTAAATAAAATAGGCATTTCATACTAACAAAATGTAGTTGAATTGCATAAAAACAAACAACATAGTCTCACCGAGAAACGAATCGTTTGGCATTCAAGCCTATACAAATGGAGCTAGCATGTATTCAATACTCTCTACATTGCCACTCCGACAGCTGGGATTTGAATTTATGAATAAATCTGAAACAAAATGTTGTATCTAACACCCGAATCACGAAAAACACTGATAACACGGTGTATACCTCATTTATAGATTTCCCAATCAAGCGTTCATTTAACCATACTTTTGAACCCAAATATTCACTTTTATATCCTGGGGGCCACAATTATACTTTTATATAAACAATTTTATGAAAATTCATTTATTCATAGATGCCACTATTTATAATACTTTATTAACACAAATGCATGAAAAAGAGGTAAAGAAAAGGATTAGCCCTAGGAATAGTTACATGTATCAGTTTGATGTCAGACTGGATTTGCTTTATTTTATCCCATGATATAAATTTTTCTTTTTATTTAGTAAATAAAATATAATTGTATTGTATTGTAAAATATAATTTAGTAAAGTAATAAATCTATTACTATTACTAGCGTGGCTCTACAATCCGCTGTCGAATCCTCGAGCAGCTTCCGCCAATTGTCTCGGTCCCTTGCAGCCGTCATCCAATTCCGAAGTCCCAGCATATTTGTTGCATCAGCAACACCATCAGCTGGAACCAGGGAGTGGCTCCATCAGTAATTGTCTTGGTGGATCCTCACTGCCCATCCAAAGGACGTGTCCTGACCATCTCAGTCTTGCAATTTTCATGACTCGAACTATATCGGACTCCATAAACATAGTGTACAGCTCCTGGGTTTTCCTCCTTTTCTACTCTCCCCTGATGAGAACACCAACATATATACGTCACGGATTCTTCTTTTAAAGACCAGGAGTTCCTGTTCACAAGCTCGAGATGCAGTCCAATTCTCACAATCATACAGCAAGACTAGGCGCACTATCATCTTATAAAGACAAAGCTTCGATTTTCTGGAAAGAGCTCTACTCCGGAACTGCCTTGCCATAGAAAATTGCACCGATTTGCTGCTATGATCCTACGCCGAATCTCTTGTTAAGGTGCGTTGTCTTGGGTTACCAATGAGCCAATATATACAAAAACATTAGTCTTTTCGAATTGCTATTCCCCGAAAGTCACGATGTTGCCATTGTTCTGTATCTCAGCATCTCTCACTGCCTTCTCGAGAGCAAGATCAAAGAGAAGGCAGGCTAAGGCATCTCCCTAGCGTAATCCCTTTATTGAGGGGAATTCCTCCGATCGCTCTCCACCGATCTGAATCATGCAGCTTACGTTGTTCATTGTAAGCCTCGCAAAGCTTATGAGCTTGCTAAGGATCTTAAAATTCTTTAGAGCCTCATACAATTCTCCCCTATTCACAATATCAAAAGCTGCTCTAAAATCGATGAAGAGGTTGTGAGTTTTAATCTCGAATTCCCTTCCTCACTCGAGAATCGTCCTGCGGCAGAATATCTGATCAGTTGCGGACCTGCCTTTTCTGAATCCGCACTGGTATCGGCCGAGCGCCCTCTACACATAGGGCAGCAAACGCTTGAAGAGGATGTTTGACAGGACTTTGTATCCGGCAGACATTTTGTATAGGACATATGAATGACTTGGTCCATGGGTCCGGTAGAACCTCATCTGTCTAAATGGTGATGAGGAGATTCTGCACATCCCTCACCAGTTCGTTCCCGCCGCACTTGATGAGTTCTGCCGAAAATCCATCAGCAAAAGCCTTGTTACATCTCAATCGGTTGATGGTATCGAGGATCTCATCTTCGAAAGGTGGCTTATCGGTTTCATTCTCCCTGTGTCCCTCATCTTCTCTCCCTAATTCCTCACCGAGTTCCAAAGGTCGCTCATTGAGATCATTGAAGTGACGCCTCCACTGGGGAAGGGCTCTCTGCTTGTCGGAAAGCAGGTTCCCCTATTGGTCGTTGCAGATATAAGAGACATTAGAATATGGTTTTCGGCTCCGGTTTATTTTCCTATAAAAACCTAGGAATTCCATATCTCCGAAAAATGTTTCTGTCTTCGCCAGTTTCTCTTGCTCTCAGATCCTCTTTCTTCTGCGATGTGGGCGTTCCTCTTCGCGTCTCCGTAATCGATGTTCATTAACGTTTCTCCTTGTGGCTTTATTAACCATGGCTTTGTATGCTCGGTTCTTCTGGTTCGTACTAGCTTCGCATTCCTTGTCAAACGAACTGGATCGGATTTCTCTGTCCTGCCACCCTAAGATCTTTTCTGCATTATTCTATATCACAGACAAGAAACTAACGAAGATGGCTGACACCTCGTCAACGTCGCCGCACCTAAGGGAATGGTTATTAGAGGGACACTCTTCCCGCACAGGAGGATACATAAGGAAACCTGGATATTACGTGACAAGAAAACTGGTAATCAAATTGATCACATTCTAGTGAATGCCCGACATAGATCCATTCTAAAAGATGAAAGGGCCTTTCGTGGAGCGAACGTAGATTATGACTACTATCTCAGTGCCGCTCACCTAACAGCCAAGATAAAACAGAGCGGTAGCCTCTAGGACAAAGAGGTAAGAGGTTCAACCTGGACAAACTGAAGGTTTCTGACACCAGGACACGGTATATAGAATAGCTGAATGAAGACCCCCGCGATCAAAGAACTGATGGTGACTCTAACCTTAAGTGGAAAGTGTGCTCGGGCAATGAAGAAGAATGCAGAGAAGATCTAACGGTGGTAGGACAGAGAAATCTATTACTACAATTAAAATTAAAATCTGTACCACTACAACCAGTACGAATTCAGTACGTTGTAAGGTACTGTTAATACACCAACGGTTGTGCAAGGAGGTGATTTGGTCAGGAATACACTCGACCGCCAGATTTTTATCCAATTAAAGGTAACAAATTTTTGAGACTGGGTGGACTTCAGGAGGGCTCCAGAACTTGCAGGTTTGATTCACGGCTAAACTGTAACAGAAAACAATTTTCTGTCCAGCCGGATCCGAGTCCAAGAGCTTGAAGTTGGTAGCATCGCGCCTTACCTCTCTGCCACCGCGCCCTATTATTGCAATATAAATCTAGAATATTATTAATTAAGAAAAATTGAACATTTCCACCATTGATGAAGATCTGCATTGCGGTTCGAAACGTTGGAATCAATAAAACTATTTCTTTTTCTTCTTCACGGATAGAATTCGCTATTAAAATAACTAATTTCATTTAAATTTAAAATGAATATCTTTCAATTTTCATTAATCGTTATATATTTTTCATTTGGAAACATAAAAGACAAACATGTTTACACTTGTTATTTCAAATATAATTTACTTATTTGTTTTACAGGTATTTTAAATATTAGATATTTAAGAATTCATATACAGGTATATCCGAGTTTCTTTTTTTCGTTTTCTAAAAAGATAAAATATAATTTCGCCTGAATCCCTTTCCTTCTGTTATATTAGTAAAAGCAATACCGAAAAGGTAAACAAATTAAATTAAAGCTCTTGTAGAATAGAATTTATTTAAGAATTATATGTTAAATTGAAATTGTCTGTTTCATTTGAATTTAAAATAAGAATTAATTAAAAAGAAAGAAAAATAAAATTAAAAGGCTAAGAACCAAGGCGTATATTTTATAGCTTAAACCATGATAATTTAAAATATGGCGATCAAGTAATTAGTATTTCGATTATCTATAGCTTTTATATTCACTATATATATGAAATATATAGTAAGGGGATGTATTGTGATAGTGAAAAATTGTGAATTCGGGTTTTTGCAGGACATAAACGTTTTGATGGTGTGTGTAGTGTGTGAACTCTCTAGCTAAACAAAGAAAATTTTTACAATACTGCAATTAGATATTTAGGGCATCATAGTATGCCTGAGATGTTATAGCAAAGGGTTTGTTAAAATTGGCCAACCAGAAGCACCACTTTAGAGACATGATATTACACAATTTTTGAATTTTATCAAAAACAACTTGAACGATTTTGATCGAACTCAGTACAGAAATGATGAAGTGGTTTATAATATTAAATAGATATTACCCTCATTGAAATAATCAAACATAAGTTAAATGACGAATTTTGAAGAAATATTCTTCTAAAGAACATCTGATTTTGTTTATTTGATAACGATAACCATTTTCCATTATTAGGAATAGTAAGTAACGTAAAAATATAAAACATCAAAGAATTTTATTAAGGAAAAAAAGACAAATGGAGCGTTTCGATTCGAACGGGAATATCCCAGACTGCACCATCTTTCCTGATTGCATCACAACTTCACTGTGGTTCATGTTTAGTCAAACTGTTGTATTTTTATCAGGAAACTTATATTTGATATTCCTACTTCAAGTATAAGTTATTCCTATCTCATCGGATCAAACTCCCCTGAATAAAATATCTATCCAAAGTTTCAAAATACCATTAAAAAAAAACCAAGGATTCACCTTTGATCAGCACTAAACATGGAATAGGCATATTTCCACAATAAGTCGAAAAACCATCTCAATCCTTAAACAGATCCTAAGATCCCGTGATTCAATTCCTCGAAGTACTTGACACCTTCTAGTTCCCTTATTCTACCATATTTCGCCTACAGATGCCCAGTATATGGAGGACTGTCCATTGGACAAGAAAAGAGACTAAAAAGACTAATGAACTGGTTTATAAGATTCATTTTCGGGATTTCTAGACGTTCCTATATCTCACATTACTATTCCGAGCAAAGCTGGCTCTATCCCAGCATCGGAAGACAATAACTCCTTAACATATTTATATATCAAATCCTAATAGCCCAAAAAAACCGATCTGCATCATTGACTTCCTTACCCTACGTTTATCCATTCACCTATTAAACACAAGATCCCAACCTACCGATCTCTATATCCCTACTTACAGTACTGCCTCCTATGAAAATTCGTTTGCTGTCCGTGCTACTTCATTTTGTAATTCCTTACCCATATCCATGCGTAGAGCTTCCTTCTTAACCTCATTCAAACATAAACTATAAGTCCATCTCCTAGACTATCAAACTTCCATGATATTTTTATTCCCACAACAAGAAACCTAGGAATACGATATTCTTATTGTCTGTTAAAGTTTGTTATCTGTGTGACAACTTCTCTCCAATTCCTCAGATAATTGTGGTAATATATGGTATATTGACAATTCCACATAATATTTTATGAGTCTTTTTAAGTGAAATTAATAAAATACTTTTCATGTCCTTGCTTCATTAGTCACCCTTCTATGTTATTAGATCTATTTGTTTCCACTGAGGCACCCTCCTCAGACACGCAGCTTCTAGCACCCTCCCACCCACTCACCCCTAAGTAGACACCCTCAGGCAATTACGCAGCCAGTACTGCCAGGAATCGCGTTACCCTCGCCCTTCAGTAAACTCCGACAGAGAGAGGATCCGGGGTCGATCGGGAAAGGGCGTTCATTAGCCGGGCGGCCTCACTAAATCCGAATTAGCCCTGGCTACACCTGCGCCTCTACTGCGCTAGTCAAATCTACATTAGCTCGGGTAGTTTGTTACTGAACCAACACTAGTTTCTTATCAGCTGCTTCGTAAAGTAATCATTAACCAATATAAACGGTTAATTTATTACAATAACAGTAATATTTAGCTGATAACTGTGATAAACTATATGGCCCAATATTTATTCGATCGTCTATTAGAACAGCTAATAAATATACCCAATCAAAAATAGAACTAAGATAATTCTCCCTCAAAAGGACTTTATTACTTTTTAAAATTTAATTTCTAATTTGTATTGACTAAATAACTATTCAGATTTTCTTTTTCTCCTGTTAGTGACTTCAATTTCATTCTATTGAATAATAATCTGAATAAACCTAGCAACATAAATAGTGAAGTATTATATTAACTTGGATAAAAAAAAAAAATATATAATATAAATAAAGGGCTAGATGTATCTGGATGTGATTTTGTTTATTCCAGTTCATTCAATATTTTTTATGTTCTTTCAGAGATTTATTAACTTTATCAATTATTAATAATTTATTAAACGTAAATTATTATTATTATTTCTCTATTATATGAAAAAGTTTTTTGTGATCGCCGTGTAATATTTTATTTTATAAGATGGAATAATATGGTTTCATATTTTCAAATTCCAATGTCAATATAAATTATTTAAAAAAAAAAAATATGAAGGAAAGAGAAGTTGGTCCACCGATAAGCGAACAAGAGATACTCCTTGTCATCATAAATTGCATTTAATTTATTCATGGTTTGCAATTAACTACTAAATTTCTTTATTTTATTATTATATCAATAGTTTTTTTTTAATTTTTTGTTTTTTGTTTTTAGAAGTGTTTTGTATTTTAACTGTATTGTATTAATTAAATCACTAATGTTATTTATCTCCAGAAATAATTTCAAAATTGTATAGTTTTAGCTACTAATTTATGTAACTATGTTGTTGCAGTATTCACAATGTCCTGATAATGGAGAGTGTTAAAAAGAAATATTACATTTTATTTACGTTAATTTATATTTTTTTAAAAATGTGTTTTAGAACATTCTATAATACTGGAACCAGATGCATGAAATCGATTTAATCCTTAATTACTGTTTTCATTGCGTTTCTAGTTGATACAATCACAATTTTGTGTATTTCTTAAAGTTATTAAGCTCATATTTAAGCTACTTATAACACAATAAAAAAATGTTTGTTATGTTTTTATCTTGGACTTATAAGGTGTGCCTATTAGAAGATATTAACAGTTTTTCCAATTTTAGATGTATTTAAACGGTTTTTTTTTTTTTTACAAAAAAAAACAATAATGTCTTAGATATGAAATGGCAACCACTTATTAAAGCAATAAAACAAATTTATTTTTATAACACATTCTTTTAGGGATAATTAAAATTTAATATACCTGATTTTAAAAGATTCGTAATGTTTGAAAATCTATTAAAAAATGTATTAGTTTTATCTTCGAAATTTGTAATTTTAAGGAATAATAATTTTATTTGAAAAATTTTATTATTCACCTTTTTTAAAATTTTAAATCAGGTAGAAACCTATATAATCTGAATAGAAAATGTTTTATAAAAATGTTTATAAAAGCTAATAATATAAATTTTCTTTGGAAAAACTGCTCCTTTTACTAACACAATAAGATTACGATATTTTTCAGAATAAATGTTTTCAGTCTCTTAGAACTCTATATTCGAGATGGCGAAAACAATTTTTCATTCCATTCTAATTAATTTTAGGACGTAGATCATTCTAAAAAAAGTCTTTTTAAAATGATCTACTTTCCTTATTTATTTCGATCCACATTGTAATCAATTTATTTTCCTTATTATTATCATTGAAATTAATCCTCAAACGAGATTTTTTAAGCTACCGTTTAATGTAATAAGAGACACTCTATATTTTCCAGGGTCTAGAAAGGCTAAGGAAAATCTGTGGGGGGGGGGAAGAGAAGGGTGCTGAGGAAAACAGACTTTATCCGCCTTAGGTAGGAGTCAGCTTTTTCAGGAGAGGGGGGTCTAAAATGTCTTTTTGTGGAAGAATGGTCCCAGGCGCTCGGATTCTTTCTTCAAGATGCTTTATATTACTTTATACATCGGCTATTACTGGACAATTGTTAAAATAAACGTGTTTCTTAATTATTTGTTATCAAGAAGTGATGGAATAATAATGTCACTCATACATTATTAACACTTATATCATGTAAATGTATTACAAGGCAAGCTATTACGATATTATACCAGTACCACAGCACTATGGAGAGTATGAGGAAGCGGTGTAGCTCTGTAAGTTAGTAACTCCTGGGTCTGGGTTCGAATCCGGCACTGGCAGGTATTTATTCTTTTACTGTTGCCGTGAGTCAACCGGCTCTATAAAGTGAGTACCCTTAATTGTAAGGAAAGCCATTAAATTGGGAAGTCAGATTGCTATAATGAACAAATCACTTCTATGCACAACTGATGTTCATGAAACAGTACTTCCTTACTGTACTCCTGACCGTTAATATGTAGTAGTGCTACAAATTTATATATGTATATAATTTTTTTTTTGAGAGTAAACCTTGAAATTTTTTTTAAAGACAAAAAATAGTTAAATATTTAGTTGAGTTTAGTAATAAGTTAACGATCTTTCAGCTATCATCAGTTACAGCTATGCATATTATGTGGTTTTATAACTTAATTAATTTATCATCCAATTAAGTTAATAATTTAATTATTAAAAATGATTATTTAATTCAATTTACTATTCCAAAGATATTAATGTTTAATAATTGTACTGGTATGATATTACTTCCTCACTTCTAAATGTATTTCAGTCATCAAATAAAAAAAATATGTATGTACTTAAAATCAAAAAAATTTATTCTCATTATGCGTTTTAGAAATCAAGGAACATATTCGGTTCCGCGTCTGTCAGTCCGTAATCAAATTTGTGTAAGGGTGTAATTAATCGAACCGTTCATCCGATTTCGATGTTTTAGGGATTGTTAGGGTTGATAGATGGTTCTATGTGGTTTTTATCTGAATCAGGTACTTTCACTTACGCATGCGTATTTTATTCGGCAAACGTATAGTTAAAAAAAAAAATTAATACAATTTGTCCGATTTTGTCAAAATTTGAGATGTTTCATTAAAAGGACGTTGTATCAATTTCATTAAATTCCGGAAAACTCCTTTCTGGATCCAGATTATCATGAACTATAGGTAATCACGCACACAATAGAATTATGCAGAAAAATGATAATTTTCAGTAGAAAATACGTGTTCAAATTAAAGAAGACAGTAAACATTTGAAAAAAAAAAAAGTTAAAAATAGTGAGAAAACTATAATGCCCAAATAATTGTCAGGCTTTTAAAATGAATTTTAATTTTAAAAAATTGAGCGATATATAATGTCTGATAGATGAAAAATAGATAAGGAATGCTGCGTAGTTAAAACCAAAGAGATTTGAATAACAAGGATCTGCTTTTAGGGAATAATTGGGTCGAGATTAGCGAAAAGCGAAAGGCTTAAGTCCTTAATTTAAGAGGATTCAAATGTCGGAAAGGGAATATTCACGCAACTGTACGTTCCTTTTGCAGCCGGTATTCTATAACAGAGTTAACAATTAACTCCGAAAGGGACAGCGTAGAACGGGTCCGGTACGCGTGTTGCTAAACCATTGTACAGAGCTCCACGAGGATTTGTACCAATTAAAGCACAGTCGGGGGACAGCCGTGTTTAACATTCACTCGGTCCTTTTCATCTTGACCATGTTTTAGGTTTGCGGTTCATGTCCAGGATCAAATATACTTCCTGTCTATACTCGTTTTGAATTGAGGGTAAAACTGAATCCTTGCTAATTTGGGACATTCTAGTCTCTATCCTGGCTTTTTACAATTATGCTTACAAGAATGCTGAATACATCTAGATTATTATAAGTTGCGGAATGCTTTTTAAAATATATCATTAATGAGTTGTGTGTAGTGTTGATGGTAGTAATAAATCTCTTCAAAAGTAATGAATTCCTGATAAGTCGGAAATTTCTTAATCATTACATGCATAGTTTTTCCATAAGGCAACAGTACAATTAAAGTAATAAAGGAGAAAAACGAAAAGTTTTTTTCAGATATACCCATCTCATTTGCTTCTAACTAGGTATTTCAATTTTTTTTCGCTACTGAAATAAAAATAATTTTATATTTCCACACGATGATAATTACGATCATCTTTACATTTTTGAATTGTTGAAGACATGATTTTAGAATTGTATTTACATAAAACAATCTACTCAATTTTTAAACTCAACAGTCTGTGCCACTGATATGTACTATTACTGAAACCATATTGATTCCTGAAAAAAATGAATTTGTATTTTTATTTCAAATTATGATATCGATTATCATATGTATTTGTACTTTTAATTATTCCAAGGAAATAAAATTATTCAATTTTTAGACATAAAGTTTGTTTGTAAAGTGATCAAGTTGGCCGTTGCGAAATGTGTGACAGGCGGAAAGTATAAGAAAAAATTGGGACTCGAATAAGAATAATGTTGCCTCTAACATCCGGAACGAGGGACATTTTTTAGAAATATCGTGGCAGGCCAGGTGCAGTAGTCACACAGGTAAGCGGCGGATCCATCAGCTGACAGTGCGGGTGGCTTGAGAAATGGTCCTCCGGGCTGGAGCTATGTCCGGAATAAGCGTTATGTCCTCGTAGCAGATATCTGCTTCATGTTGGGTCACTGCCTCCTACATATTGCTCTTCTAGAGATATATGTTATCCTTTATATTGCCTCTGCGATATGTATTTGTTTGTTTTAAGGGTATTTATTTATTTATTTTTACCTACGAGTCAGTCATGTCATCTTAGTCTTTTAATACCAATATACTTGTTACTATAATCAATGGTGGAGATGACTAGTTAAACTTAACCAGCTAAATTGAAGGAATACCAGAATTAAGGTCATAAGACGGTGAATTCACCAAGTTAAAAATGTACTTTTATTTATAGTGTAATGGTACTTTTAGTTATAATGTAACTATTACGTCATGGCTACGTAAGGCTACTTTTTACTTTATATTGGCGTCAGCCTTAAAGATATAAAATTAATTAACATACATTCTATCTAGATATTATCTACTTGACTTCTTAATAATTTTATAGATACAGGTTTTCATAAGTATAAAATAAGTGGTGGGGATAGAGAATAAATCTTGTGATAAATAATGTATTTTTAAGAAGCAGTAGATGTAAATCTAACAGGTGTAGTTGGGTATAAAGACTGAATTTATCAACAGCTGTGACATAGGTTGCCACACAATTTGTTTTTACTATCCTTTGTTAAAATGTAAATTTATCAATTGTTTACCAATACATGTATAGTTACAAATATATATTAATTGGCAAGTACCATTATCTGTTTATGTTTTTGAAGTGATCCCAAGCAGTAAGAATTATTTGTAGAGATTTTTTAGTAATAAACAAAATAAAATATATATTTAAAATAAGATAGTTTTGAGATGTGATAATTTTATGATATGATAGTTTTATTTTAACCAGATAGTATATTTTTTTTAGTGTTGTACTTTCAATATTTTTCCGTGATACCATCCACGTTCTTGTTTAACCCTATAAGAATTCTCGCAATCACGAATTAGATCGGTTCCCTTATTTTTTAAAAATTAATACGAATATAAGCGATATGCTTATTCATATAAACGATATAATATTATTACGAAAGTCCATTCAACAAACAATTGGTAAAACTGCATATTTTATAATGACTACCATTAAGTAATTACGTTACCCCACTTGAAAATTTAAATCTTCAGGTTCAAATATCTAAAAACTATTAACTTTGTATTGTACTAATTGAGAACTCATAGCTTAGGCCTTAAATTAACGCTTGTTTTATGTGGGCTACGAATTTTTGTAGGAACCTCAGGTTCTAAATATTTTGAGATATGAATAATAAAAATCAGGTGAGCTGTTTAAAAAAAAACAGACAAACTATAAACATTTAGTAGAGCATTTTTTCAATATTTTGAACTCGAATTGTTCTGAACATTCTTGGAATATCACTTTGTAATTTGAGGACATGCAATGGTAAAGATTTCAGCTCAATATATATATATAAGCAAAGACGGACAGACTAAACACATTAAATAAAATATTTTTTAAGCTCTTGAAAAATATAAGTTCGTTGAACCGTTCTTGCAGCATACTGTGCAGGTGATTAAGTAAACAAAAATTTAAATTTAGAAAGTTTCGTTGTTTATTTAAATTAGAAAGAGGCAGAGGAAATGGAAAACTCGATGTTTCAACAATTAGAAGAGAAACTTTACAAGGAGAGGAATTGAAGCCGGGTCCCGACGAAGTGCATAATGTGAATTAAGTTAATGCTTTTAAGTTGGACTTGCTAAGTTGCACTAATCGGGTTAGAGACGGTTTTGTAAAACATGGGAAAACCTTGGGGATAATTATGTCCACACCTGCCTACTTCCTGCTCTAATTGCCCGCCATTTTGTGTCTTAATGTTGTTTCTTATTTTTTACCTCTCTTCTTGTTATGATGAGCTGAGGGCCAGTACTGCGTCTTGCAGTTTCGCCTGAAAGTAATTGTAGTCTTTGTTACGAAAACACTGGGTAATGAGTCATTAATATAAGTGCTTTTTTACTACTCTTAGAGTGCTATTAAAACGGCTTTTACGAGATGTTTTAACAGGTCTTTCTCTAAAAACAATGCTATACTTCGAGCTGTAAAATTAGCATTCTATTATCTTTAAAATTTTTTTTTATTCGTAAGAAAAAAAGGATTTATAAAGAAAGTTTATAAATTAATGAAATGTAAAAAAAAAAATTAAATTAAAACATTTAAATATCTTGAAGAGATTCTGAAGTTTAATATAAGAGACAAACCAGGTATTAAATCAAGGAAAATGAAACCAGATATATTAAAATTCTACTCTCTTCTCCCCCCCCTAAAAAAAAATAAAATAAAAAGGGTACGTCAACTCCAAGATACAGTAATAAAGCCAGTTACCATGTCTAATAAAAACAGACAACATTCCCAATATAGAAAAATAAAAGTCGGTACCGCTACACGAAGGGTCAGGGGTTCAGGTAGGAAAGTACTGATTTCTTGAATAACAATTGCAAAAGGAAGTGATTTTAGATAGATGAAGCTCAAGAGGCTAGGATTTTTTAGAGGCTAGGAGGACCTCCAGGGCTACAGAATCTACTGTTTGGCCCACAACTGGTGAAACAGAATAAATAATCATATGCCACAAGCAAATACGAACGCATGTCTGAGAGTTAACACAGCGTCTTAATCAACGAGGCACGACGCTCCCTTATATAGAATATATATAGAAAAATATTACAAAATGTAAAGAAGAATATCGAGAATAATCCACGAATCCAAAATTACAGAACCATTATAGAGCTTAGAATAGAACACAAATATTTATAAATATATAAAAAGAAATTTTAGAATAAATCGAGATACATATTTAGAAAAAAAAAATTATATATAAATAAGCCTTGGGGTTAGGTTATAAAGAAAATTTGATGTGGTGTGCTCACCTCACTACTTTCATTTAATAATCTACTTACAGCTCCAAGATTAGTAGGCTCCTTTTGAAGTTATCCCTATCTTTATTATTTTTGAGAAAGTAAATCTACTGACCAGGGAAGAGGATTTGGAGAAATTCGTAAAAAAAAAAAATAAAAAAAAATAATGAGAAAAATCAATTCTATAAAGTTGCATTTCCGGCCAGTCGATTTTAGCTAAAATGTTGCTATAACGTGTCAGGTGCAGACTCACACTTAATATGTAATTTCAGTTTTTTATGACTCTTAGTATTTGAACTATATATATTTCCAAAATGCTTACGAGATTCTATTGGCCGCTAGAAACTGTATAATATTCTGATTCACCAAGGGATACCAAAGAAGTTACTAAATCTTGTTCGAATGTGCATAACCGAAACGTTTAGTAAAGTACGAATCTGTAGTCAAAATCTGAGAAATTCGAGGTCCGATTGGGTCTAAAACAAGACGATTTTTTATCACTTATCTTATTTAATCAAGCATTAAAATACGTCATTAAAAGTGTGATGAATACCGATAATGGTTTAACTTTGCGTGGTGAAATACCGGTGCTAGGGTATGCTGATGATTTGGTATAATTAGGCGAGGAGAAGGAAACTATTGAGCTCCCGTTAAGAACTAGATCTTATAAATATATATAATAAAATTATAACTTATAACTTATAATCTGATAAATATGGATAAAAAAATATATACAGTTAGCAGTTAACCGCGAAATACGTTTAAATAGCTTGACAGATTTTAGAATTTAGGTTCCATGATAACTAGAAAAAAAAAAGAAATTGGTGAGGAAATAAAAACGAAGTTGAAGGCAGGGAATGCTAGTTATCTTTCAATTTCGAAACTGTTTAGATCGCGCCTTCTATCCAAAAACCGGAAAATTATAATTTACAAAACTATTATACTTCCCACTGTTTTTTATGGATGCGAGACAGAGAAAGAGGGCACCTTTCACTAAGGGTTATTAATTAATTATTAAGGCCTTAAGGTTTTCGAAATTAAAGTATTACGTAAGATACTCCCGAAACAGGGTGAATTTGTGGGAGTATTCGGAAGACTACACAACACTGAATTAAGGGAAATATATCCGGTAAATATTATTCAAGGTATAGCATTGCGGCGTATATGAGGAGCGTGTAAGGTTATAGAGCTTAGTACTGAGCTTATACCTAAAATTTTAATTAACTCTGAACCGAACGGTAAACTTCCGACGGGTAGCCCGAAACGTAGATGGAAGGTTAGAACGTAGAATTAAAAATATTACACATGATAGCAATAGCTTCTCTTGCTGTATATTCCATATATAGGTAAGTTAAATTAAAAATTAACCCGTAACGTGGCAGTTGCAATTATTTATCTACTTTATATTTCTAATGTTATTTTGAGTATAATATAATAATACATTTATAACTGTACTTACTTATTTATATGAAAATTGATTATTCAACCAAACAAAAGTTTTATTAGAATACTAAAAGTTAAAACGAATAAATATCACTCACTATACGTCCGTTAGTGATCAATCTGTCGCACCCAGGGTTGGGAAGAACTTCACAAATTAAAAATTAACAATAAGGTAAAGAATTTATAAAAATATAAGAAAAATAATAATTCATAGAGTAAATTCAAAAATAAAAACAAGAGTGATAAAAGCATTATAGAAAGGGAAGTACTTCAGCCTAACAGAATGAAATATCTTAAAAAGGATGGGAGATAGAACAGAGCTGAAAATAAGTAATGTCTGCTTACTCTCTGCTGGACTTTTGGCAACAAAGAAAAAACAATTAAAAATTAATTAATTCATCAAAATTTAAAAAACAAACTACAAAGTTGCATTAGTTTTCTCTTCTACTCTTCCTTCCACTAATAGTTTCTCCTTCCTTCCAGACTTTAATTAAAAACGCAAACCCAAAAGAGTGGCTGGGGTTAATTTAGTTTCAAGTTTCTTTTAGTTCAAGAAGCAAGTAAACGAAGTATTACCGAAATTCTCCAGTTTTTAAAAACAAATGTCAGAGAAATGAAGAAAGGTGGTGCTACTGAAAGTGAAAGTGAAAAGGATTTTTATTAGTAATGTAAAAAATTAAAATAAATAAGTAAATAGATTAGTATTTTCATCATTTAATGTGTGTCTAAAGGTGTACTTCTTTTTTTTTTTTTTTTACTTACTTATTTTAATTTCAAGGGAAGAAACTCTAACACTCTTAATCTTCTGGAAAACGTTTCACAGTCCAATATGCAATAGACATAATTTAAACCTAAGAATAAAATTAAAGAACTCTTTATACAATACATAAATAAGCAAAAATGAAAAAAAAACATATTTAAAAAAGTCAAAATAAATCTTAAAACAATAAATAGAATTACATTAATTAATTTTTTCTGTAATACAATCTGGTAGTGGCCGGCAATATGAGAAGGCTCCAGTTTTTATATTGTCATTGCCGGAAGTTTTAACTCTTCAATATGGACAGTTTTCCTCTTGTTTATGTGTTTCGATACTTTCTACAGTAACAATATTGTGTGCACTAATAATTATCACCCTGAATAAACCCTCGTATCGCTGTATCACCTTACTCTTGTTTGACCCCAACTTTCTGTATATGTTCGTCCCGAATTTGGTCGCTCAATAATAATTAGTTCGCAATTCGACTATTTAATCCCACTTACCATTGTATTTATATGATGAAAAAAACATATTTATACTGACTGATGTTCTAGTTTTATTGACTAACAGACCCGGAATACTTCATCATTGCTAGATTTAAGGATAAATGTAGAATCAATGAACACAATTGAGAGTTTGGCACCAATTATTGTATTAAGTTAAAAGCAAACTTTTTTTTTTGTCATGTAGTAATATAAATTGAGCCAACATATGGGACTAGAAACAAAAAAGATTTATATCTTTAGAAGATTATAAGGGGATTTTTTCCCCGCCTTGATTTTTTTTTATTAATAAAAAAAAATAATAACATCAATACACGAAACTTTGAACGAAAGCTGTTTAGGGCTCTATAAACCACTCATACAAAGCTAACATCAGTGCTGGAGACATAAAATGAAATATTTATAAAGTATTTCTTTATTTGAAACAGCTATTTTGTTCTTAAAAAAGCATTACGTCAAAAGAATGGTAATATGGGTTGGAAGAGACATGCATATTTTCAATGGTTGTCGTTATGTAGTATTTGGAAAAAAATGCAGATGAGTTATGATCTAGGTAATAGACAAAGGTAGAAAAACAATATTAATGAAGTTAAAAAAATTCAAAATTTTAATTTTCTTGGTTATATTTAATTTCTTAGCTGATAGATGCATATTTATAGTAAAATGTATCAAGCCCGTTCTTAATACAACCATTTAAGCTTATCATTCCTTCGAAATTAAAATCTAACAAAAACTAGAACAGTGCCGTTGCAGATACAGAACGAAGGCTGCTGACAAGAACCGTAAACTCGGATAGCCTAAGACCAGCCTGGTTTAATTTGATTCTGGAGGAATTTTAGAGGAGGCAATAAGTAGAAGAGTTAGCACCTGTAGCTTCACCTTTACCTTAGTACTCGAGCAGTTAGCAGCCCCTGGATCTGTACCCTCTCTAATATCTGGCTTATTAACTAATAACATCCTATGATACGGCCAGTAAAAAGTATGCATTATATAGGTCTCGGGGCCGTAAACTTTCAGTCTCATAACCGATAGTGGTTTCACCTTACGTTGTAGACCTACTTAATGTTGCAGTAAAAATGAAATAGTATATTAAATATTATTAAAATTTATAATGTATAATACTGCTATGTATTAGCAGTTGTTGATCTGGAAGACAGAACAATTGCTGAAGGCAACTATCCAAATATTTATTTATATTAATTAAAATTATTTGAGTCCTGCAAAATTATTATTGTTGAATTTCTTTTCCTAAGAGCTTTTGTGTTTACCAGTTTACCTATCACGTATCTTTATATTTATAAAATATTGTTACTATTGAAAATCCATAATATAATAAGTGGTGGTAATGTGCAATGTAATAGTATGTAAACTACATAAAGGATCAAAGTATTTATTTTGCTAGTGCATGATTTAGAAATGATCCATATAAATATGGTTAGCCATAAAATATTAATTATAATATATTATAACTTATTACCTAATATGTCTATGAATAGCTGCTGATTTGGGTGATGCATGTCGTGGTGTGGCGTGCCCATCTTTCCTTTGATCTCTATAGAGGATCTCGTCGAAGTCCATCCTCTTTCCTGCTTGGTCTGCCTATTTCCCTTCCCCTTGGTATCATTAGCCATACCCAAAAAGAATAAGTCACAAGGTACGCGTTTTTGGTACAGGTGTTGTGCATAAACTATATTTGACTTCTCTGCCGATAACTGTGCTAATGGGTTTTGACCGTTAAACAACTGGTATCCATTATACCACTGGGATTTGCGTTGACAGGTGTCAACCGCTTCTCTGTCCCTCGTCATTTGTAGAGATCGGGTATCAAAGCATATGGTCCCATCAAGACGTTTGCAATTTGAGAATGGTTAATACATCGACACATAGCAATATACTACTTTCTAAATCTGAAATTGCAATGATGCAAACGTGATGATTCAAGTGTATCTGCAATTTTATCAGTTTGAAAGAGAATATTATATAAAGTTTAGCAGACGAACTGTTTATAAATGAATACTTGTTTTCTACAATTTTAGTTTTATGCTCAACAATTATCAATGTAAATATATCTTAAAATGACTCGATTAGAAAAAAAATCTGGTGCAGTGAATAACATTCATTTAATATAAAAATTCAATTATAATTAAATATATCAACCTTTTTATTTTCATATTCCTCCTCTCCTACGTTTCGGCCCTTCCTGCCATTCTCAAAGATAAATTATTCTAAATATCACAGCAACTATGTAGTCGAAAAGTTGCAGGGAATTTTATGTTACAGGTTAAGAAAATAAACAGGTTGGGACTACATGGATATCTTTGATCATAATTGATAAGCATACTAGTTTCAAACAAGAATTTAAATTATATGTAAATATAAATTTAAGGGTTTTACTAGGAAATAATAACGAATATCAACTTTTTACTAATACAAGCTTTTTCAGCTTCGAACTCCTGTCTCCATTTTTTGTCCTTCAATTATTTATCAAATTCTCTAATATTCTTTAATGCATTGTATTTATTCATTAGTATTACTTAACAATGGAAACTTGTTATATAATTCATAGCAAAACTAAAAGTACTTTGGAGGAGGATATTTTATAAATTCGTCATGTAAGCTCTGTTAAACTATTTCAAGGTAGATAAGTCCAAACTGATATATCACCTAATTGCACATTAAAAAACCGAATCAAAATAGTTTTAGTCTTGTTTTTGGAAAATCCTAAAAATATGTAAAATGTACTCCCTAAAGTGGCTCTTCAGTTTGATCGATCATAACGAAAAAGTTGCAGTAACATCTCAGGGACACTATACTCAGGCCTACGGACTATTGGGGAACAGATAGACCATCGAACATTAAACATATCCAATCCTTTCAATTCATAATGCTTAGAACCATATTCAATGCACCCTATTACGTCTCCAACCGAACACTACACCATTACCTTCATATCCCTTTTGATCTTGAACGTATACCAACCAAATTCTCAAAATTACACATACATCTTTCTAATCATACTGAAACTTTGGTTCAATCCTTATCCAGTTCTACCCATCCCTATAATCCACCTAGAAGGTTGAAATGGCAGTGGCAAAAAGACTTATTGTAAAATAAACTTCGAAAACTAGAGTTCTGGCAATGGTCAGATGCACCACTTAAGTAGAGTTTTGACGGCTGTAGCGCACTTAGCCTCCACTGGCTCATTACCAGTATTTTTCATACGTGGGGAGAGTGGTCTTGGGAATCCTCAGATCGATAGTACAAATATTGTATATAAGATATTAGAAATACATATGTTAGAAGTACAAATATTAGAAATAAACATTATTTTATTAAAGTAATTTTATTATTATGTTCATTTTATTTATCTTTCTGTTTGTACATATTTAGAGAAAGATTTTATGTAATTTTTTTTTATTACTACTTATTTTTAATTTTAATACGAATGGGATCATTTATCACTATTACTCATTGCGCAATAACGTAGCGGCTGAATGTAATATTTATCAATATTACTAAATTAATAAACTCTTAAGTCAAAGAACTTATTAATGATACATTTTCCTCATTGTACTAAATAGTTATTAGACCGAAAGCCGGACCGTGTCAGTCATGTCGATGAGATGAATTCAATTAGTTATTCACTTTCTATTATAATGTCCACACCAAACATCCGTTGGTCAGTAGACCCGAGCCCTTTGTAATTCTGGAACACTACTGAGAGATATCTCTGACATTCCATTATCGCTGAACGTGAAGACGGTGCCGGAGAATGGGCCGCTTCCACTTTGGGCAGTAATCCTCAACCTGTGAACTACAGGCCATCAAATGCTAGTGGAGGCCGTAGCCCCAACCACCTCGGGCTGGATCAACTTCTCTGGTCCTCTTTATGTCTCCTCGTATCCATTGACCCGTAACACCCTGGGCACTGATATACTTCAGTGGATTCCCTTTCTTATACTCTTCGGTTGATAGTTTGCCTCGTAAAGGTGAGCTATAAACTCCTCTATTGTGATCCATGAGAAAAGTTCATAACAGGATCAGGATTATGAGAGTTGTGATAGCAAAAAAAAGTTTATTTCTTGAAGCAACTGTGCTTAGTATGTAAATACAACATACAAAAACATAAAACATATAAAATATTAATAAAGTATACCATTTAATCGTAGTGTGCTTTTTATCTAATATTTTGTAAGCTGACAAATTTTGTTAGTATTTTTCTTTCTTGATTTAAATCCCTTCTACAATTTTTCCGTCATATTTGAACGATTCTTAGCCCTTAAAAATATTTTTTTTACGAATGCATAAAATAAGCACATCTTAGAGTATTGCGGGTTAGAATTTGTTTTTGAATCGTAAGTTTCACGTGAACAAATAGGTTCCTTAAACCTAATATGATGTGAAGTTTGTTTGCTTAGGCTCTAACTGATTTTAGTGCTTTGTCAAATCGAAGAACGGAAGATTCTTTGTGCCTTTCTAAAAAGAAAAGGTGATGCCTTGATGCTTCAATTTTCTTAGATATACATAAAATTGTTGACAAACTACAACGGCTAAATTTAGAACCCTATTAGGATTGAAGATGCTACGTCTGGTAGGTATGTCATCTGCAAAATCCATCACGGTAGCCTGTAGGTATGTACAAAAAAAAAAAGTAGTTGTATAACTTCAGGAATTTGATACGCATCGTATGACCTTTATTAAATGCTTAAAGAGTTTTTTATTTTTGTGAGCCTTATTGGTTAATAAATTTATATATTTTTAAAACTAAATTTAATCTCTGAAGTGGTAGGTAGCTCGCTTAGTGAGCTAGTAAAGGACAAAAATCAATAATAAAATATGAGAAAAGAAATTCGGGTAGGTCTCGGATATTAATATGCTACTGCTTATTTGTGAGAGTCAGGAGGTAGCACCGTCTCGGTAACTTTCTGGGTGTTTTATTGGGCATAATAGTGAAAAATATGTTTCTTCGGCTAAGAATGTGCTAGGTGCCTCTCTAACGAGAGCTGGCCAAGAAGTCCATGGTATAGGTCGTGGTTGGGGCAGGCAGGTTCTGGCTTGCATGCTGTGGTGTCGTTAATCCCTGGCTAGCGTACTGACATGGCGTCTTTTATCTTTTGTAATCACCGCTACTAATAGGAAAACCAAAAAACGAGACCCTCGACCTGGAATTTGTATTGACTAAAACAATTCCATAAAAATGGGATATTTAAATCCAACAGTAGCTCTTACTGACAAAACTGCACCTTGTGGAATTCCTTAAATTAAAAGTGTGTCGAATATATTTCTCCAACCAATAATATTACAATATATGATTGTAAAGGTTCATGATGGGGCATTTAACTTATTTTTAATATTATTTACCTCCGTTCCCATATCACATTCATCAGTAATATTGATATAGATTAGGACACAGACGAAGTTTTTATCACATTATGGCATTTCTCTATTGGCCGCTTCTTTTTTTTACAATTTTATATTATAAAAAAAAAAGTATAAATAAAAATAATTTTTAATTCAACCGAATCAAATTTTTATTTGATTTCAATTATCGGTAATCAAGCACCCAGCATTTGTTATTTTATAACCTTAATATACAATTACTTTGGTGAGATAAGGGAAAAGCTTAACAATTTATTATTTATTATATTATCATAAAAAGGCAAGAACAAAGTTTAATTTTCATAATTCATTTTGTCGTTAGTGCTTTTATCATAATACGTAAAATGTAGTACCTCTTTTTTCCAGAATTCACAGACAAAAGTAACAAGCTCATTGATTGTTATTATGTATTTAGCAATAACCTAGTCTCTTTAATACTCTTTAATTAGGATTTACATGATATATAAATTATAATTTCAAATAACCTATCTGTTTTGCATTATATCGGATTATGTCTGACACTTTTTACAGTTTACATTATCCGAAAATTTTACGTTATACAAGGTCTGAAGAATGGATAATTTACCAAACAAATACAATTTCTTAACAACAGCTTTTTTATAGTTGTTTAAAAAAAAAAAGGAGAGAATTCTAAAAATATTATTCTAAATTAATTTTGATGAAACTCTTGCCATCCATTTCAATTGAAATTAAAGCTAATTAATAATTATGTTAACAAGGCTATAAAAATAACGCATAACGGATGCTAGTAGGCTGAAAATAGTTAAAAGTATGATATTTAAAATATTTTTGGATAATTTTTACCCTAAAAATTAATTTATAAATTTTGGGATATAAATATCAAAAATTTCAAAGATAGGGTGAAAAATAAAATAGCAATTAATAAGAAATATTATGGTTTCAATTACATAAAAGGATTATCAGAAGATAACGATAAGTCATTTATATAGATTATGTTGATGAATACTCATTATGTCATAAACCTAACAATAAAATTAAAAATTATTATAGCAATTTAAAGGACAAAATTGAAATAAAAAGTCAATCGGGATTGATATATAAAATTCTGTGTTTAAATTGTCCAGCTATCTATATAGGTGAAACAAAGGAAATGTTGGGGAATAGAATATATCAACACAGAAATTATACAAGAAATAAAGAAAAGAATCCCAATAAAACAGTATTAGTGCAACATGCACCTAAAAACCAACTTAATTTTGAATTTGATAACACAATATTTTACTAAAAGATAACAATATGCTTAAAAGAAAAATACTTGAGTCAATTTATATATCACAGAACATCAATTATAGAGTTAATTTTAAAACAGATACAAGGAATTTAAACCAACATTATGCAGAGATTTTAAGTAAAATATTGAAAACATTATTTGTTACTCTTTACAATTAATTTTAATAATTGGAATAAATACAAATTGAGACCAAAATGCAATTTGAATTAAATAAATAGCAAGGGTGATCTGAGTGTGTGGAAGGTTACAATAGTTTGTTTATATGATAGTGATAGTGTGGATTAATTGAAAATTAAAAGTTGTAAAAATTAATGAAGTTTTAAAAAAAAATAGGTAACTAAACATAATCTTAGGTAAGCTTATTAATAATAAATATGACTCTTTATTAATTGACTTTTTCATAGGGTGTGTTTGACTTATAATTAATGACCTGGGCAGAATAGCCTGCAAAACATTTTTAAATCTTGATGTTCTCGACAAACGACTGACATGGAATCCTCATACAAGACTAAAAAGACAAGAAACTGCTCGTAGATTCCGACTATTGCAACATTTACTAGACAAACGGTCTAAATTGCCAATCCATTACAAAAGACTGATCTACATGACTATTATAAGGCCTATCTGGACATACGGAGTTGAGCTTTGGGGCTCCACTAAACCATCAAATTCCTCCAGAATCCAATCCTTACAGTCCAAAATCCTTCGTAAAATCCTTAATGCTCCTTACTTTGTCACAAATCAAGTCATCCATCAGGACCTCAATATTCCATATGTTGCCGATTTGGCCAGAACCAGATACCGTTCCTTCCATAATAAACTTCTCAATCACCCAAATCCACTTGTTTCTAACCTGGCTTCTCCTTCATTACCTAATAATCTTCCTAGGCGTCTGAAAAGAAGATGGCCTCGAGATCTTCTCCTCTAGAAATGTTTGGGTAGATTCTCCACATGTTTTTATCATGTCACTATGTCACTTACAGCAAATTTACTTGTTGTATATATGTGTATACAGTTGTAAATATCAATAAATAAATTATTAAAAAAAAAACAATCTTGATGTAAGGTGAGAATTTATATTTGATGGTATGTTATATCATTAGTGATAATGATGTTGTTATATTTTTTACAAATGAATATATAATAAGCTGTTACATATTTATATTGCCCTTGAGGATGGCCGAATTGGCCGAAACTTTGGACTATTGACATAAAAAGTGTTGAGAGTAAAGAAGGATACAATTTGATTTATTTAATAAATAGGATCATATGGTTCAAAGAATATTTTAACCCACATTATGCATATAAATAACAACGTTTTACCAAATTTATCGAGGGCGCTATATTGTTAAGGGTCCCAGAGTTCTGGTTTCAGAAATGGGTTCGAATCCCACTTAGGTCAGTCAATATTTATCCCACGGCAGCCCCGAGAAGTGAATATTGAATGAGTTCCTACTGTGGGGCTGTTTAGGTCTTTAATGGAGGACTTAAGTTTAAAAAAAATAACCATAATACTTATTTTAGTAACGTTTCAGCTCGGACAGCACGTTACACTTTCGATTCTAATCAGCAATAAGTCAGTACTATAGTCTCTAAAATTATATATCTGGCAAACAAAGTGCAAATGTGCTTTTGAAATTCTTTTTTATATTTTCATGATTGTTCCTTTGGATGTCCTTAAATACAGTTTTCAAATAACCACACAATGAATGATGATGGTGAAAATCAAGGATTTAGGATTTGTAACATGATGCATTGACCATATTTTAAGGACTATACTCTTGCAGATTAATTGTTTGTAATCAGTAACAATGTTTTCATGTGTTGAAAACTATGAAGAGTAATATCGAAGTTTCTAATTTTTTTGAAAACAATATAAATCGATACCCAAGAGTCTTCATTACGATCCAGAGTAACATTTTTTATGTAGTGTTAAGATCACATAGGGACTTTCTCATTCCGAACTTTATCCGGACTTCGCATATTCCGGATTCCACATCTTCCCGGTAGAGTACCGTCATATATATTCCACGTCCGCTGTCGAAGGAAGGTGATCCCGGAGATAAAAGGAACAATTGACGAAAAGGAGATTGAGCTGCTCTGCATGCATTGCCCGCCAGCCAATAAGGGACGCGTCATATTGATTCTCTTTGTGGACTTGTCACCATTCGGTGTCCTCCAACCACCATCAAACATTAAATACGCTCTGCGGACGAACTTTGAAGTCAGTAGCTTGTGATAATATAATAATAACTACACCAAAATTAATTATTACCTATTGATCTATGATGAATCATATACGAATCAGATAAGATATGCATGCCGAGGTGGAATATAATTTATAATAATCTTTATAAGTGAAGTAAAAATTGTTTATTTTCATATATTATTTGTTTACTATCATTAGAGAGCTAAAATGCATCAGCTAACAGAATAGGATTTCTGTTTTATGCTAATTTTCTGTGTAGTTCCATTTTCGTCTATTCATCCAATTATTTTTTTGGGGAAGTACATAATTTCTGTCAGAAAGCAATTGTTGAAAAAATACCATCACTTAGTAGTCAAAAGAGAAAAAAAAAATATTCATGTTGAAAGATTATTTGTCAGATTACTTTGGTCTTGAGTATAGGAAAAGAGGTTACAAGATCTACACAAAGAAAAACAATAGTGACTAATTATTGTTTTTAAATACAACTCACTTGTAAAACTTAATAGTAAACACGACTAGACTGAATTTTTTGGAGTTCTTATTTTTAAATGAGATAAGATTAGTTTCGTTTGATCCTAAAAAATTAACTAAATTTTACAAATCTTCTCGGTTGGCTGGCAATGTTTGTTCCAAATAAATACTTTTTTTTCTAACAGGAAAAAAGTGTCGATGGGTAGAAGGTCTTCAAGTGTCAATATCCATTTATTTCCTAATACGTCAGCTCTCTGAGAAGTTAAGTAAGTTTATAATCTAATTTTATAGATTAAGAAATGAAAATTAATTTTTTATTATAAATGCCTCAGTTAATGTTAAGTAGTAAGAATCAGTGGATCCTAAGCCTTAGGAAAAAAATAAATAAGAAATAAAGTACAGGAGGAATGTTTGAGGACCAAGAGATGATTTCTGAGAATAGATAATTTCCAATAAATAAATAAATTCCAAATATCGATACAATGTTCCTGTTAAAAGTTAAACGTTTTTCAACTAGAATTAATAAGGAAGATATGCTTAGTAAGTGTATAAAAGTCAAAGCATCACCAGAGAACGGTTTTATTTCCATTTCACAAGTTTCAAAGCAAAATTCATTGTTTTTAACGATGGTTATTCAATACCCGAGGCCTCAATTAAGTTTCAATAAAGTTAAAGTGTTGATGAAAGGACTTAATTAATTGAGAACGTTATAATTAAAATCGAAATGTTTTAACTAAATTAATTTTTTTATAAAAATAGGGTAAATTAAATAAAATCATCAAACAATTTCACGGATATCATTCTTAATATAAATATATTAAGTCGTTTTAATACAATAAACTCTCTCTCTCTCTCTCTCTCTCTCTCTCTCTCTCTCTCTCTCTCTCTCTCTCTCT